>NW_026042938.1:0-73804 GCF_023856365.1 Brienomyrus brachyistius | reverse complement strand
CCTGAATGCTTTTCCAGATGCCAGAGTGAAAAGATTATGTGAGGGGTGGGTGCGGTAATCCACAATGTTGGTGGCTTTGCGGATGGAGCGTGTGATGTGAATGTCCATGATGGAGGGGAGAGAGACTCTAATAATCTTCTCAGCTATCCTCACTATCCGCTGGTCTTATGATCTGAGGCGAGGCAGTTCCCAATTCAGACCGTGATGCAGCTGCTCAGGATGCTCTTGTCTAAGGAATCAAAAATGTGGTTCCATGGGGTTCCAGACAGTGACCTTTTTTGGAGACAGTGAGACTAAATTTTATACCTAGGTGCACCAGTTATGACATTGGTCAGGTAGGCTGTGGTCTGTTAGTTGGTGACAAGTGGCTGGTGATCCATGCAACCCAAGCAGAAGTGAGCAGAACTTGTATCAGCCAAATAGACAGGAGAAAGCGGATTTTTCATTGGACTTCAGGACTCCTGAGTAACAGATAAAGACAGAGAAACAGCAAGTTATGGAGAATCAGGAAGTAAGTGCCAGTCTGCGCAGATCTGAGGTCAGTGAGACACACATAAGGCTCCTCTGATGCTCCTCTTCATCCGCTGATGGGCCTCCAGGTGAGAATCACAAATCAAAACATAATAACAACTGACACAAAGGCCTGAGGTCAGACCCTCTGTATGCAGCACACAGTGTGTCTGCAGTCTCACCCTCACATCGTGTATGATGACATTTCTGCTTTTTAGATTAAGTGCTTGTCTGAGAATAACTTCTGCATCATGCTAATTATTTAGCTGTTTCGTGCTCATGGGCAAAAGAAAAATGAGGATTAAGTTAAATATATCAGAAATAAATTTCTAATGTGGCTCAAGGCCACAGTAAAGTGGACCATCACATCAAGTAAGTACAAAACAGCCTTTACTAATACGCTAAGGGTTAAAACAACATATAAGATGTGCATAATCTGACAGTATATCAGCGTGAGAGCAAGGCTGGCCCTGGAAGTGGTGTGCATGCAATGGCAGAGCAAAGTTAGAGACACCCGCTAAAAACTTTCATTTCATCTCACTTGCTCCTTTCTTCTTTTTCCTTCATTTTCCTTCTTTTTTTCCCTCCTAATCTGTCCATCCTCTTCGGCCAGCTCACCCACTGCAATACTTTACGGGTTAAAAATGAAATAAATAATTTTTTTAAATTTAAAAAATGAAATCGATCAACATGAGAGGCCTATACAGAGTTTATAGAACCCCATCATGGTAAAGCAAACATGTTTGTCACAGCAGTGCATTCAGACCATGATTCTGCTAAAGCTGCCGGACAGGACAAAGGGAAAAAAAAAGAAGAAGGTGGGGGTCAGTGCAGCAGTGGGTAGTTCAGGTCCAGAATGTAAAAATCCAGACCAAGATTTAGTTTCAACCAAACAGCTGAGTACTCTGTATCAGTGTCATTCTTAAAGTCGTGTTTCAACTTCTGGCAAAGTTCTCCCAGGAGCCTATCTCTGTTGTATGTACAGTCGGCATGTAATTCATTCCTGCCCAGGTCCCTGACAAACAGTTGGAGGCAGAATTACTTGTTATCAGAGTATGAATTTTTACACACACCAGCAGCTGTGACAGAATAAGATATTTCCTTTATACTGCTGCCACATAGTGGACACAAAGAAGACTGCAGTCAATTCTAAAATCAGTCGGTCAACATGCTACCACCACAGACTATAATCGGGAAGTGATCAAACTTCATGGAACAATATGAATATAAACAAACAGATGTAGTAAGTATATTGTGCAAAATGTATCTTCATCTTAACTACGCTGAATGGTGGAGTCCCAGAGTAAGTGATCCTCACCTGGAGGCCCATCAGTGAAGAAGAGGATGAAGAGGAGCATCAGAGGATGCCTTATGTGTGTATCGCTGACCTCAGATCTGTGGAGACTGACACTGACTTCCTGACTCTCCTTAACCTCACTGCCTCCCTTTTTGTGGGTTTTAAATGTTTTAAAAATCATCCATCTATCTTTGATTTTCATAAACTGTTTGTGCACTGATGCATTTCCTGTCTATTTCTTGTCTGTTAAAAGGAAAACAGTTTGATGCTGCTGTTGTCCTGCTCTTACCAGGAATAAATATTTTGATTTCATCTAGAACCTTATCATTTTAGAAACATGATTTCATAGCAAAATTATTGATAGCTGGTCTTCACAGTGAATCATTCATGCTCACAGAGTTTAAACTACAAACAAATTAATCAAATAAGTCTAGTTCTTTTCTAAACTGTTACTTCCTCATATTGCAAATGAGCAAAGAGCAGTGAAATCAGACTTATTCTGAAAAGCAGAAAAGTCGTCATACAGGATGTGAGTGTGAGACTCTGCAGAAACACTGTGTGCTACATACAGAGGGTCTGACCTCAGGCCTTTGTTTCAGTCTTTATTATGTTTTATACAGTTTTAAAATGTCACTGCAGTAGGTCCTTTTCATATGTGTGGATCAGCACAAATCAAGAGGTCCGTTAGAAGGTGTCTGTATGACAGGGGTGGGGGTATCCTGGGGGGGGGGGGGATGGGTGGGGGCAAAGTCAGGTAATTCACTTCATCTGGGTCTTATCAGCAGTCCTGTGTTTCTCTCAGCACCACAATGATGTTTCACACATAATGGGGTCCGTGGGCCTCCTCAGTTATATTCAGGCTTTCAAAGTTCTTCAATCATAAAAAGTCACATGGATCTGACACTCTGACACTGTTATATTAATTTGTTTAAATTCATTGAAAATACTATATATTACAGCTAGTATTTGGATCCGTCTGCTCTTTATCCGTTCCTCACTGGCATACCTGGGTGTCTGTGCAGTGCTTTCCGGAAGCATCAGAACCATTCATAAGGGAATCTATGTGTGGCTGCCCTCTAGTGGATACACAAAATTCGGCTACTTAAGTAGCTTGACTATATTTCCCTCCTAGTTTAGTTTAGTTCCTAATTTAATTTAACAGATGAAACTGAAGGCAGAGCTGGAAATTAGTTTAGTCATGACTTCAGAAGTTACGCTGACATGGGATTCTGTACAATCAGAGATGAAGCTGCTGGATGGGATGGTCATCGCCTGCTTTTTCTGACTGATGTAGGTCTGGATGTAAAGTTACAAACTGCTTAATGTGTATCAATCTGTTTTATAATGTTCACACAAAAAAAGTGCTTTTAATGTGTCTGCACCTTGTATCTCCCACAATGTGCTTCTGCATTTGATATCTTCTTGACTTGGGGATAAAGAGATTAACTGGATGGATTTTACTTTTGTGAAGCACTACAGTCCAAAGCTGAACTGATTGTTCAAAGCTTTTTGGTTTTTAAGCAAAACTACTTCATTTAATTTATCTGAAACCCACTTTGCGCCTTTCTAGACTCAACAAGCATCATTGCCAACAAAATAAGTGAGTTACAGTTAAATCAGGTAAAGAAGTTTCATTTGGAATTTACTGATCCAGGTTTTCAGCACCACGGACAGCAACTAGACTTACTGTCATTTAATGGGAGTGAAAGCAGAAACCAATAGATCACACAGGGATATTTTCATTTGATGGTGTCTTTCTTTTTACTTTTGATATGCCGTCTTCCTCCTTAGCTGATATGTGAGGCTGCTGTCAGCTGAGACAAGCTGGTGTGATTTTACGCAGAGTGATAAGTGGGCAGTCCTGTTATCGTGTGTTACATTTTCATTTGATGTTGGCCAATATGTATGTGGTACTGTTTCCTCCTTAACTGATATGCACAGGCTGTTGTTAGCAGAGACAAGCTGGTGTATTTGTACCGCAGATTGAAAAGTGGGCGTTCCCGATTACATCACTCTTTTAAAGAGTCCCTGATTGGTGGGCTCTGACGAGGAGGGGTGACCTAAAAACTCCAAACCATTTATCCATCCATCCATCCATCCATTTTCCAAACCGCTTATCCTACTGGGTCGTGGGGGGTCCGGAGCCTATCCCGGAAGCAATGGGCACGGGAACAAACCTGGATGGGGGGCCAGCCCATCGCAGCCAAACCATTTAAGTTTGTGAAATTCATTTTTAATAATTACCAATTTCAGAAAAATATGAATTGTTTTGTAAAGTATCAATTTATTAATCATGTATTTAAACAAATTATGACCAGTATAAAAGACACATACAAAACTGTACAAAAGTCTTGGGCTGTCGAAGAAAATGATGTTCAAATGATCTTCATCTTGGTCTAGAATTATAATATTTTGTCCGTCAAAGTGTGGCAGCTCAGTCATTTCAAAATCTCTTCTAAAGTTAGTAAAACATTTGCACCAACCATCCAATAGACCTATATCTTTTTATAACACAACTCCTATGGCTAATCAATGCATCATTAACATTTTGTCACGGGAGACGGCAGCGATCGCGGGCAGAGCGGCGATCATGCGGGCAGGCGGGTAAGAAGCAGGCAGACAGCCGAGAATCAGGGCAAACGAGGGGTTTAATCTCAGGGACGAGGGCACGAACATCAACTGACATCATGACGGACAAAGGACTCGGGTAAGACACGGACTGAAATACACAGGACTGAGCAAATTAACTAGATACAGCTGGGTACAATCGGGAGAAAACACGTGGGTAATCAGGGGGCGTGGCACACAGGAGGAGCGGACGAGCCGGGCATGACACATTTGTTTAATTTAATTAATTAATTAAGTGAGCTGGTGGCAGAATTTAACAAATACATGGAATGGCTGGGGTGCCCCTGAGGAGAGGTTTAGGATCCAAAGCGTGGTTCACCTAGCGATCCAACAAGGGCATCAGTAACTTTATGGAGAAAAGAAGAAATTCTTGTTAGTTTTTATTGTGTCACTTTTAATTTGCATATATTTTTATGATAATTGTGTTTTTGTTCTGAGCAAATATACACAACCCAATTAAATAGCATTAAACGTTTTCTTTGATGGCCCAAGACTTTTGCATAGTACCATATTTTTTCAGAATCAAGAGACAATTTAATAAAAACCAGTCTTACCTTCACAAGATAACGATTATTAAACATTAACCAGCAGGTGGCAGCAAAGCACTTGTGAATAAGTGGCCAATACGTGGTTGTACAGGTTGCCAGCAGATAATCATCCCCTCTGTTTAACTGACTCTCATGCTATGACTGTACAGACTGAGCAGGGCTGAGTGAGAGAGGCCTCACTGCAGTTAGCATAACCGTTTATTTTACAGCTCGTCTGACTCATTCTGCTCCACGAAGGTCATCTCCTCTGCCAGCTTCCTCTGATCCAGGGAGACCCTCTGCTTCTCTCTGATTGGTTCCCGCTTTCTACAGGAGGTCCAGTGCAGCTGAATGGTGATGATGGTGCAAATCAGGTAAAACACACCAGTCCCAGCTTTCAGTACAGCATCCAGAACCTGCTCCCACCTGTGAGACATATAATACACCAGTGTGTCTGTCAGTCACACATATCACATTAAACCTGAAGAACAAAACAGTGAATCTATTCTGACTGAAGTAAGTAAGACTAAGAAAAGGTCACTCTTGAAACTGAAATATAAATTATGAAAGATATTCTACAGAGAAAATGATTAGATGGAGAACAATGAATTAGTGTTCACATCCCAGGGCACTGATAGTGAACAGGTGAGATAAATGATTTTATTAACATATTTTAATGTATCTATTGTATCAGGGTGGCATGGTGGTGCAGTGGTTTGCACTGTCGCCTCACTCCTCTGGCACGTGTACTCAAGTCTTCGCTGGAATTCCGTGTGTATGGAGTTTGCATGCTCCCCCTGTGTCATTGTGGGGTTTCCTCCAGGGACTCTGATTTCCCCCCACAGTCCAAAAACATGCTGAGGCTAATTGGAGTTGTCAAATTGCCGGTAGGTGTGCTTGTGCGAGGGAATGGAGTGTGAGCGTGTTCTGCAATGGGTTGGCACCCTGTCATGGGACGTTCCCTGCCTTGCGCCCATAGGGACCCTGAGTTAGACAAGCAGTTTCAGACAATGGATGGATGCAGCACTGGAACAGATATTACAGAGTACAGACTGTAACACTGGTCTACGCTGCAATGAAAAACCACCTACAGAACATGTTAGTCAGTCTGCACACCATTAGTAACAATTCATCCTCACAAAGATGAAAAAATGCCTGAATTATGTTGCATGCTACATGGATTTGTCTGGATTTGTATACAAAATAAGTGACTGGCTGTATGTCTGTGGAAAATGCTGTGATTTTTGTCATATTACAGACTGATCATAAACTAGAAGACACACATTCAATATTAAAGACACCAATTAGCCTGACTGTGCGTTTTTTGGATTGTTGGAGGAAACCCACACAGCTTGTGGAGAACATGCAGACTCCACACAGACAGAGCAGAAGCCAGATTCAAACCCCTAAACATGGAGGCGTGAAGCAACAGCGCCGCCTACTGGACCACCGTGCCACTATCATTGAAACAATAATCCCAATAAATAACTCTGTTTCACAACAGCTGATAAATAGGGGATTATCCCCACAAAGAAGCACAAACCCCTTCGTGAGTGAAACTGCTGGTTGATTAGTATGTATCTATTTATATTCAAGCATAAATAATTCACAGGCAGATTTAAATCAATTACTTATGTTTAACAGTAATATGAACTGGAATCTGCAGGATTCCACAACCAGCCACCAATACCAGCCAGTGTCCTTCCTCTCCAGCCCACTCATTGTCACAATGAAGGTTTTATTTTCTGTGTCATCCCTGATCAGAACAGGCCTCCCATGCAAACTCACTGATCTCTCTGATGCACAGGAGCCCCCAATCTTACACCACATCCTTTGTCTTTTGTTGTTTCCATAGTAACACTGACACTGTCTCCATCCACACCCGTCACCTCCTGTTTGTCCACTGACAGCCCTGGAGGACTTCAACACACAGGTAAAACACTCAAACGATTTGCACAGCAATGAAATGTTTATGAATATCAGCCCATTACAACATACATACTGTATGTAAAAGTTTGGCCAACCCCTGACATTTTTTAACATATTGCTTATCATATTTAACCTCATGAAGTCGCCCGATTTAACTGACACTGTTACTTCTTCAAGTCTCGTTTATCATATTGAATTAAATTAAAATGCAGATTTTTAAAATATTAAAACATTTTTCCATCAGTGTTTTGTGTTAAGGTCCTTCCTTTTTGACTCAGTGACATGTTACATACTGTGCATCTCATTGGCTACAGTCTGCAGTACAGACATCTTACCATCAGTGACTGACAGATTAACCTGATCAGAGAGGCTCCACTGATCTTCACACCACACCAGTACCGATCGGAATCCTCAGCTGTCAGATTGTTGATGGTCACAGTGAAGACTCGCTGGTCAGGATCATCTCTGACTCACACTTTACCCTCCTGTGGAGAGTCAGTGTGTACTATGGGAGTACATGACCTCACATTATACCCTCTGCACCAGTACGGGACTCCACTCCAACAACCGCTGCAAACACCGCGCCTCCCTGAGAGCCATCACCCATCAGCTCATCAGCCACTGCAACCAACTGCAAAGACCTCCCTCTTTCCTGCATCCAAGTAAACCAATTCCTTTCCTTTCTAACAACCTAAACTGTCCTATTCACCTGCTATATTCCTTTAGGTTTATATTCCTACAAACTGCTTGCTTTGCAGAACAGTTTTTCCCTTTTTAGGTTAATCATTTTAAATCTGGTCACTGCATTTTCATGATTACATCGTTTGTGTCTTTTCCGTTATTTCATGTTTATTGTTTGTTAGGTATAATGTCTGTCTTATGTTAGTTGTAGGAATAAATGTATGTCTTTTTACACAACTTCAGCCTCCGTCATTGAGTGCTCACAATAGTCCCTGCCTCTGCGATCTGGCTACTACGCTCTGAAACCTCAAACTCGCCTGAAATATCGCGAGACTCTCTCTCATTGGCCGTGAGGGGGAGCTTCGCTACCGATCGTTTACATTACCTGGTGACCCAGCTCGCTGGACGAGCCTACTAACCCAGGTTATTAAGCGATACGGGTTATTAATGAATCCCATTTAAGTCTCACATTAACAGACTCACTGGGATTCGCATTTGTGTTTGGAGGAGCCGACCATTCGGCATAACAATTGGTTACTAATCAGCATCAAATAATAATTAATTAAAAGTTAATTAATTTCAAAACATTTTGGTGGAGATATTAAAATATACCTGAGCTAATAATTCCTACAGCTGTCAGATTGTTGATGGTCACAGTGAAGACTCGCTGGTCAGGATCATCTCTGACTCACACTTTACCCTCCAGTGGAGAGTCAGTGTGTACTATGGGAGTACATGACCTCACATTATACCCTCTGCACCAGTATTTCACATGAGTTTTATATCTGTCACCATAGGAACATGGGATTGTTACAGATCATCCTCTCTGTACACAGGCCCATTTCACTGTAGACACACTGTCAGCACCTGTAGGGAAAATAATTAACTGAATAAGGATTTTCCATCTCATGACATCTCTAAGTAATTATGCTTGGTTTGTGTAATACTTAGATTAGGTCATGTGTAATTAACAGAACAGTGATGATGTATAAAAGTCAAAGACCATCATTTTACTATAAGAACAAGGAAAACAAAACTAGTGTCTGATCTTGGGAAGGGCTTCAGCAGGATGTGGGATCGGGAATCTGAGCCTGGCAGTGTGTTCTAGGGTCTGAGAGGAAAACCAGGACCTTAAATCCCTAGTAAAAGGCCTAGATGAGGGTTTCCGGTAATGGCGGCTTGCTGAGAAGACCGTGCCCATTTCTGCTCCGCTATGTTTCTGTAAAATCTGAATAATACTCGTTTAATTGGACGTTGAACAAGACCAGTAGTGATGCCTCTCTCGCAAAAGAAACTTGGTAAAAACATTAGTAGACCGACTCAGTCGAAATTGTCTAACTTCACTTCTAAGTCGAGCTCCGAGGCTAGCTGTGAAGCTAATGTTAGTGGTGAAGATAGCGAGAATAATACCAACACCTGTCAGGTGATGGAGGAGAAAATTGACAAGCCAAATGAGAGGGGAAAGACGGTCGAAAGCTTAGACGCAGTACTGGCGGCTATTGCAAACTTGAAATCGGATTTTTCCTCCAAACTGGACGGTATTTTGTCAGCAATAGAGATCTGTGAGGAAGGATGTTAATGAGTGTGCTAAGCGGGTCGGGTGAGGCGGAGGCCCGGATATCTGCAGCAGAAGATAGTATCACCACCTTGGAAGCAAAAGGCACGGACTCTTGAAAATAACAACAAAGATCTCGAAGACAAAGTGCTGGATCTGGAGGCCAGATCGCGACGTTCTAACTTGAGACTTGTTAACCTGCCCGAGGGCGCGGAAGGAGAGGACGCGTGCGTCTTCTTGGAAAACTGGCTGCCGGAGGCTCTGAACTTGGCACCGCTACATACCGCTCTGACGCTGGAGAGAGCTCATCGGATCGGCCAGAAGAATACGTCAAACACCGCTGCACCGAGGACAATGATCATGAAGTTCCTAAATTTACAAGGATAAAATGACCGTGATAAGAGCTGCCAGGGCAAAGGGACAGATTCTTTTCAAGAACCGTCCGGTGAGATTTTATGAGGACCTGGCGACCGGTGTACACAGAAAACAGAAAGAGTTTAACGCCGTGAGACAACAGCTTCGCTCCATGGGGATCCGGTACGGCATGATTCCTCCCGCGCGACTGATAGTGACATACAACGGAAAGTCTCGCATCTTTAACCAGCCAGGTGAAGCGGAGAATTTTGTGAAGGCTCTGAGGTCAGAAAGTGGACTGGGTTGAGAATGTAATCATTGACATGCTGTTGTGTTGGCATGAAGGAATAATTACTGAGCTTTAAGTTTTAAAAGAAGAGTGAAAGAGAAAGGCCAATTTGTTATATTTGTTTATCGGTCCAGAGGCTTACAGCTACTATTAGTAGCCTAATTTTCTTAATGTATCCAATAACGAGTTTTTCTGTTTATGTAGCGGGGTGGGGTAGGGGGGGAAAGGTGTTTAGGCATAGTCGGTTGATCCTCACTTTTGGGTGGAACAACCTTTAGCTGTTAGACAAGTACCAGTATATATAGGGGGAGGGAAATGGGTACCAAAGTTCAAGTTAAAGGGTATGTTCAATACTTATTGTTGTGGGTGTAGTTTTTGACATTCAGATGTTATTTGTTTCTCTATCCTTTAATATTTCAAATGTGTTGGGAAGCTCATTTAGTGCTGTGTGTTATGTCTGGTGGAATAAGAATTAAAATTTCTTCTTGGAACTGCAGAGGACTACAAAAACTGGAGAAGGTAAAACAAGTAATGACTAGGGTGAAATCTATGCACTCTGATATCATGCTACTTCAGGAAACACACCTGTTGTCTAGTCAAGAGGCGAAGATTAGGAGGAGGTGGCAGGGCAGTATATATTCTGCACCCTTCACCTCTCAGGCAAGAGGTGTTATGATTTTGATCCACAAATCTATACCATTCCATGTGACCAGGGTTATTAAAGACAAGGCGGGGAGATATATTATTTTACAGGGCACACTTATTACGGAAAAAAATAATCCTGATAAATATCTATGCTCCAAACATTGACGACCCAAAGTTTTTTCATAATCTTTTTTTGACAGCATCATCTCTGTCTGGTAGCTTTATTATAGGAGGGGATTTTAATTGTACATTGAATCCAGAATTGGATAGGAGCTCAGGTATTGATTTCTCGCATCCTAAAAGTAGACAAACTATTCAACATTTTATGAAAGAACTTGATCTGAGGGATATTTGGAGGGATATGAACCCCAAGGTCTTAAAATTCTCCTGCTACTCAAATACACTTTTTTTTTTTTTTTTTTTTTAGTTTCTGGCAATATGAGGTACAAAATAAAGGATTGTCACTACGATAGCATTTTAATATCTGACCATTCGCCAAACTCATTAATATATGAAGATTTAAGACTAAAAAGAGATCCCCCTAGATGGAGATTTAAACAAAATAGACTATGCAAATAAATATTTATTTTGAAACTAATACGGATTAAACGTCACCCTGCACAAGGTGGGAAGCATTTAAGGCCTACTTAAGAGGTCAGATTATTAGTTTTACAAGTTATAGAGCAAACCAAACTTATAAGAAAACAAAAAAGTTGGAGGCGGAGATTGAGCTGCTTGAGGGAGAATACTTTCAAACCTTTTGTCCAAGAGTCCATCAAAAGCTTTTATTACTAAGAACACAGTATAACGAACTTTCTGCTTCTAAAGCAGCCTCACATCTTTTGCGTCTTAAACAATCATTCTATGACCAAGGGGAAAAGCCCGGGAAATTATTAGCCTGGCGCCTCCGACAATTACAAAATGAGAAAAACATTACTTCAGTTGTAAACAGTGATGGACAGATCATTGTTGACCCTCTAGGAATTAATGAAACTTTTAAGTTTTTTTTTATATGAAAAACTATACAGCTCAGACATAACACATATGGGACAAGAGCAAAATCTCTTCTTAGATACCCTTCAGATACCTAGCATTTCAGAACTAATAAGTGCAGACCTTAATACACCTATAACAAAGGAGGAAATATCTATAGCAATAGATCATTTGAAAACAGGTAAAACCCCAGGCCCAGATGGGCTGCCGACAGAAATTTATAGGAAATTTAAAACTAAATTGCTGTCCCCTCTTTTTGACATGTTCGCGGATTCATTTGAGAAGGGAATCTTCCGGCTTCATTAAGAGGAGCTCTGATAACTTTACTACCCAAACCAGGTAAACCGTGCAATAAATGTGGAAACCTAAGACCAATAAGTCTTCTTAATGTGGATTTAAAGATACTTTGTAAAATTTTGGCTC
Organism: Brienomyrus brachyistius; assembly: GCF_023856365.1. Classification (NCBI taxonomy): domain Eukaryota; kingdom Metazoa; phylum Chordata; class Actinopteri; order Osteoglossiformes; family Mormyridae; genus Brienomyrus; species Brienomyrus brachyistius. The sequence goes on along the minus strand of NW_026042938.1, from coordinate 61,973 downwards.
GAAGACTGGAGAGATTCTTACCTGATCTAATTCCCTGTGACCAGAATGGGTTTATTGCAGGTAGACAGGGATTTCATAATGTGAGACGAGTGTTGGATATTCTTCATAATCAGGAAGGAAAAACAGACAATGCTTTACTATCACTGGATGCCAAAAAGGCCTTTGATAGAGTTGAGTGGCCCTACTTATTTGAAATATTAAAAAGATTTGGCTGTGGGATAATTTCTGTCGGTGGATTAGACTTCTATATAATGAACCATATGCTGAAATACTGACAAATGGAATTATATCTAACCATTTGAAATTAAACGGGGATGTAGGGCAAGGGTGCCCTTTGTCCCCCTTATTGTTTATTTTAGCAATTGAACCGTTTGCCATTGCGGTGCGGTCTCATAAAAACATAACTGGTTTATCAGTAAATCAACAGGAACATAGAATTGCTTTATTTGCAGATGATGTCATCCTTTTTTTGGAAAAACTGAAAGATTCTATCCCAGCCTTGTTGGATTTATTACACACATTTGGACGGATATCAGGATATAAAGTGAACAAAGAAAAATCTTCATTAATGATACTTAACTCAGAAGAGAGAAGAAGTGCCGGAAATTCTTTCCATTCAAAATGGTAGACTGTTTTACCTATCTCGGGATTAGGATAGTGCCATGTTTGAGAGACATTGTTGGAGCTAACTACACCCCTATGATAAATTCCATCATCTCATCTGTAGATAGATGGAAACCCTTGCCCTTGTCACTTATAGCAAGAATTAATGTTCTTAAACTAAACATAATGCCCAAACTTCTGTACTTGTTCCAGAACATTCCATTGTCACCTCCTGCTAATTTATTCTCACACCTGAAAACAATTTTTGTACGTTTTTTTGTGGAATAATAGACGACCGAGGCTGCGTTTATCACTCTTGTACTTACCGTATGAAAGAGGAGGCCTCAAATGTCCCAATCCACTTTTGGTACTATTGGGCAGCTCAATGAGGACTATGATGTATTATTTTACAGATAAATCCCTCCCGCCTTGGATGAATATTGAAAACTGCTCGGTACCTCTTCCCCTTCCCAATACCTATATTCAGCAAAAGTCAAAATGTTGAAAAAAAAGACAAAAAATCCTATAGTCAGAAATATGATTATAATCTGGTATCAGGTTAGAAATATCTGGGTGAATCCACCTCTCTCGCACGCTTCAGCCCAATATGGGGTAATCATTTTTTCCCTCCAGGCAGAGCAGACCCTGGTTTTAGGAAGTGGGCTGACAAAGGTTTAAAGACAATAGGGGACCTCATGGGATCAGAGGATGAGACTTTGATGTCATTTGAGGAGTTGATTGCCAAGTATGATATTCCATGCAAACATCGATTTAAATATCTACAAATGAGAAACTTTATTAGATTATCTCAAAATCAATGCTTGTCAATCCCTCCGTTATCCACATTGGAAACAGAAATGAAAAAAGGTTGCTTTGGAAAGGGAATAATCTCCAAACTATATAATATATTAGTAGAGGGTTCCCCTGAATCTTCTTTAGGGAAACTTAATGCCTGGAGGGAAGACTTACAGGAGGACTTATCCTCCGAAAGACTGGGAGGAGGCATGTGCTGAAGCACAAACACAAACTACCAGTACCCGTCTTAAAGTACTGCAATATAATTGGCTAATGAGGACATATGTGACTCCAGAAAAGCTTAATAAGTATAATGGTGATAGCCCAGACTTGTGTTTCAGGTGTGGAGAGGAGAAAGGGACATTCTTCCACTGTATCTGGGAATGCAATAAAGTACAATTGTTTTGGAAAGAGATCAAACAAGCTCTGGATACTATATTGGGTATACAATTAGATCTTGACCCTAAACTATTTATTTTAGGTTTATATCCTGATGGACATCTTATGTCTAGAAAGATAATTACCGCCATGGACTTATGTCTACTGTTAGCAAAAAGAGTCATAGCACTCTCATGGAGGAAGACCAGTAAACCAAAACTCATTAACTGGATAAAGGAACTGTCCACAACTTTACCTATGGAGAAAATTACTTACATTGTCAAGGGAAAACTGTCACTTTTTCAAAACATTTGGGGTCCCTTTATGCAATATATGGAAAATGTGGATCTTAGTAGTATTGTGAATGAGGCAGATGAGATGTAATTGATGTCGGCCCTCTGCAGCTTCCTAAACTAAATAAATTTGAGTTTGTAATTTTGAACAATACAGAACAGTACAATTGAGGTGGAGTTGAGCAACCCTTGGAAAATAGAGAAACTTATTTGTTGTTGGGGTTTTTTATTTATTTATTTATTTATTTATTTATTTATTTTTTATGTTTTTTGGGGTTTTTTTTGGGCTTTGTGTTTTTCTTTTATTTGATTAAGTTATTATTTACAGGTCATATTTTGTACTTCCACCTAAATATTTTTCTATCATCTTTTAAATGTCTGATTTGCAAGGAAGGTTGATTGATTGTTATACAATAATTTAGTTGCCTTGGATGCTCCTTTCGATGTGGAAGCACTCAAACTTCTGTAATTTCTGTATTTTTTAAAATTTTAATAAAGATATTGTTGGAAAAAAAAGGCCTAGATGAGGTGAATGAATGGGCTTGTCACTGTGTGGGATGGCCACACCCCTTCAGTACTATGGCCTTATTTGTAAACATATCCAGTCCTGTGATACAGGCCCTCTCATATTCCCTCTATACATGCTTCCTTTGGGCTCTATTTGTGAACGTTATTATGTAAAATATCATTGCTATGCTGGTGATACGCAGCTCTATCTGCCATTAAAACCTGGTGACTGCTGCTCTCTGGTGGCCCTTTCTAACTGTCTGGAGGATATTAAGAACAGGACAGCAATGACTTTCGTCCAGATTAATGAAAACAAGACAGAGGTAATGAGTTTTGGTCACTGTTCATGATCTCAGAGAACAATTAGGGCCTCATTCAGAAAACTTCCAGTCACATACTAAAATCATGGTGTCATCTTTGATTCATCACTGAGTTTGATAACAAATAAATGCTGTTGTGAAGGGGTGTTTCTGTCAGCTGAGTTCAATAGCCTGGCTTAAACCACACCTTTCAGCCAAAGACCTGGAGAGTTACTCCTGCTTTTATCCTGATTGGGTTACTGCCGTTCTCTGTACCCAGGTTTACCAGAAGCATCTTTATTCTGACTACACCTTGTTCAAAACGGTGCTACCAGGCTCTCAACAAAAAATAGACACCAAATTTTCCCCTGTGTTGGCTGCATTGCATTGGCTACCTGTTAAGTTTTGAGAATTTCTGAGAATACAGTTTAAAGATTTCTTATTTCTTTCTAAGGCGATACATGGCATAGGTCCCCAGTCCGTCTCGGAGCTAATTCAGCCTTACACCGCTTCTTATTAGATGCATCTCTGTACTGACCCTGCACACACAGGAACACATTTTATTTATCTATTTAATCAGACTATTCTGCTTTGCACATCATGTATTTAACATTTATAGTGATTTTATATTTATTACTAGATTATTGTATAACTTTTGCACTGTTTTTTGAACTTGGTTGTTGCTTAGTCTTGTTTTTCCATGGAGCACCATTATACCAAAAAGAATTCCTTGTAGGGTCAACCTACTTGGCAATAAACCACAGTCTGATTCTGATTAATTTTTTGTGTAACATTGTGTAACATTGGCCAATGTCTCTACTTTTACTATATATTTATATTATTTTGACCTACAGCACTTTGGCACAACATAGATTGTTTTTAAATGTGCTATAGAAATAAAAATAATTCAACTTGATATAGAAACATATTTCAAGTCATCCATCTTGCCGAGATGGGGGTTGCGCTGTGACCCCTGGTGGACAAATTATGCAGCAACAGCACTCATATCATGGTTGAAAGTTCTGTCTTCAGTCTCTCTGTTTCTTTTTAGTTATCATTAATTGGCCATTATAAACCAAATGCTGATAGCGATTTATCACAGACTCCTGCATTAATGAATTAAATATTCATGATGAATAAAGAAGATGAATTGGCGCTAATGTGTATTTTACTGTGTTATTGATGAGATAAATATTACAGTACACGGATCGCTCTGGTATCTCAGAAATTGTCTCCATTTTTTCATACAAATTTATCATTAGTACAGTAGTGCTTGCAGTTCACAAATGCTTTGGCCTACAAACAATTTGGTTCGCAAAAACTAAATTTGGTCAATGAACAAACTCGACCAGATTCCTTTTTTTATACTAGTGTAACACCGGCGGGGCGCATATCCCAGCATGCCCCGCGTACAATTGTAAATTGAAGGACCACGACAGGCACCCAACAAGCACCGAACCCAAATACACAGATGGGAAACACAATGTTGTCAGAAGCTGAACTGCGAAATGCAGATGCAGTGATAGATTTACACAAACTAAATACACGTTAGGAGCGGACAGGGTATACCACACAAGACATGGGCAAAGTGTAAAGTGAGGTAGACCTTCAACAGCACGTCAGTCCATTGCAGGGCAATGGAAGCTGGAGAAATGCCATGTGAACAGCAGAAATGTGGTCATACAGGATGTGAGGGTGAGACTGTGTGCTGTATACAGAGGGTCTGACCTCACGCTTTGTTTCAGTCTTTAGTATTGTGATGACATTGTGATAGCCCAGTGATAACTATACTGGATGGGTGGTACCCCTTCAAAGAGCAAGGGGAGATGGGATACCATTGTGGTATGCAAGCAGGTCCTCAGGGTTGTCACACATGTTTTTCTGAGGTGTACACTGCTGGTTGCTTGAGCCCCTGGATGAGACACTGGTCAGTACCCTGCAGAATCGCTGTGGGCAGTGTGAGGACTTCTGCCCTCTCAGTTAAAAAATAGGTGCAGGGACTGAGTCAAATGAGTCTCTCTGCATCCTGCTTAATGATATCAAGGGGTTGTGTAGGCGTGTCTGTGCTCACATGGCTCTATCAGTACAGAGTGAACTGGCCAGGGATCAGTTTATCTAGACACTTAACCCCAGATAGCTCACATTCAGACACAGCCAACCCCTCTGCGTCCCTAGACGAGGCCCTGGAACTGGCTTTGGAGAGAGAAATTGTGGGCAGCAAGGTGGCGGGGAACGAGGCGGGAGAAATCAACCAAGCTGTAAACGCCAAAGGGCTTGGAGGACCCAGGCCCTCAGGTTTACTTCCTGGAGGCAGACTGCCTGTAGGCTGACAGGCAGCAGCACCCCCCCCCCACCCCTCAATCCTCAGACAGTGTCCCAAGTTTCACCGCCACCCAGGGTTCCGCCAAGGGCACGCATAGCCGGGAAGATGTGGGCCAACAAGGTTAATTTCCGGAACTTCCTTGTTGACACCGGGGAGGTGGCCCTGCTGCCACCTGCTGCAGAGGTGGTGACTACGGATTGGACTCACAGAGGCAACTTCTGTCACATACCCACCATAGTGATGTGAGTCGCATGTACTGCCCTAGTCCATACAGGTTCCACTGCAACCCTGGTGAGACCAGACACTGTCTAGAACTGACATTGGTGCAGGTGAGAACAATGACTGGTGACCTGGCCCCTTTAAGAGGGACGGGGTTGTTCCCTTTTGACATGGGGGGTTTAGTTGTGAATAGTAACTATGTGGATGGCTGACATGCTCGATCCCTCCATCCTGGGCCTGAATTTCCCCCGGAGCACGGCATGTGTGCTGGACTTTGGGCACAACATGCTGAGATTCCCTGCGGTCCATGTGTACATTGGGGCCGCTGGCCCCGCAGCCTCTGCAGCTGACTGCCCACCCCCTTACTGCCACTGGGCCTGTACCTCCACATCAGCTAGAGATCCTTCCTCTGCTACAGTCACATGGGCCCCTGAGCCCACATGTGTCCCCTCCAGTGTAGCGCTGCAGCCTTCACTCACTTCACTGGAGTCTAACGGGGTTTATCAGAGCGACTTACCTGAAGCTGCCATTGGAGGAGCCCATGATGACCACACGGTTGCCCTTGTGCCACTGCAATCCCACTGCCCTGGTCCTCTACCTCACACCATTGATCCCCTGCCCCACCCATACGGTTGTGTGCCTCTTCAGGTTTGCAGCCTCCTCCTGCACTGAGCGGCCATTTCAGAAGTTTAATTATTTAATTATACAGTAATACACACATTTCCAACCATTAAAAACATTATCCAGACTTAAAGTCACTTGAATAAAAATATTTAAAAACTTGTTAGCATTTCAATATAGTATCTGGTTGGACTGTGTACTTCCTCTTTGTTTACATGGTTAACATAACACTCACAGCACAAAGTATGCTGTCCTCAGCATTCGTATCTCCGCAACATTCCAAAGATCCATCATAGGCCTTTAGTCTAAAAACAAGCTAAAATGGTCACTGAGAACCTTTGCGTCCATTGATTTCCATCAGCTGTGTTTGGAAAGTTCGAAAGAATTTCTGAGGCTACTGAACAGAGCCAGGGTTGCCAGCTCTCACCCATCTGGTGTGACACTCACACCTTCAGACTCTCACGCTCACGCAAGAAATCTTATTAAATCTTAGGGCAAATCTATATTATTTCATTATAAACCTAAAATTCGCTATATCAAATGCACTGGGGTACTTTGAAAACCCTGCAAACTATTTACAAGGTAATAAAACTGTTACGTACATGTAAATCTGTGTGCATACTTGTTTCAAACTGAAAATCTTATGCCAGCCAGCTAAACAAATTAGACAACCCTGCTACAGGGCTCTCTGTTCAGTTTTCGCTGAATGCTAGGCTTCCCAGGCAAGCTACTGACCCTCCAAATTTCACAGACCTCTCGGCCACCCAGTAATCTGTAACTTTAGTGCTGAAAGCCTGACAGTGAGTGTATCATGTGAGGCAGCTGTGGAAATACAGACTCTCGTCTGTGCCACAAAAAACCTTCTACAGCGGCAATGTGGGATCTGTGCTCTCCGGGAGCATAACTGCTCGGTATGGCAGCTCCAGCTCTGAGGGCCGCCGAGTCCCGCTGAGGGTGATACGATGCGCCAGAGAATCACCAGGACAGAACTGCCGCCCTGCATAAGTCCCCGGGGCCTTATGGCCGGGACTGAGAGGCCGAGGAGAAGCTTCTACCCCCGGCCAGTAGGATCATTAACATCACAGATTAAAAGCTAAAATATGCTATAACTACAATCTGTACTTTAAACATTTCTACATATTTTTTATACATTTTCATCTTTACTTTTTATATACCTTTTATTGTTATATTTTCTTATTATCTTTCTGTAGTTTCAGTTAATTCACGTTGTTTAATTTTGATGTCCTTTTACTAGTGTGTTTATTACACCGACTGGAGTAACGACAATTTCATTTCGCTGCCAGTGTACCACTACATTTGTACGACAAATAAAAATCTTGAATTTATTGTGTTACCCCCAATCACATTATTTAATGTGTTTCCTCATGAATTTCATTGTTTTCCTCAAAATAAACACGTATTCCAATTTTGGTTCTTGCAACACATTTCCAAAAAAGTTGGGACAGGAGCGATTTAGGGCCAGTAGTGAGGTAAATTGGTTAAATAATGATGTGATTTGAAACAAGTGATGTCAACAGGTGATTGTAATTATGATTTGGTACAAAAGCAGCACAAATACGTGAGAAAATTATTGAAATGTTTAAAAACAATGTTCCTCAAAGAACGACAGGAAGAGATTTGGATATTTCACCTTCATCAGTGCATACCATAATTAAAAGATTGAAGGAATCTGAAGCAATTTCAGTGCGTAAAGGACAAGGAAGCAAGCCTAAGTTGAACTACCGTGATCTCCGATCCCTCAGCATCCCACTGCATCAAGAATCGTCATTCATCTATAAGCGATATGACCACATATGACTACTTTGGCAAACCTTTGTCAAGTACCACAATACGTAGTTACATCCACAAATGCCAGTTAAAACTGTACTGTGCCAAAAGCAAGCCCCATCTTAACAGTGTCCAGAAGCGCCGTCGGCTTCTCTGGGCTCAGAACGCATCTGAGTTGGACCATCACACAGTGAAAACGTGTACTGTGGTCAGATGAATCAGTATTTCAGGTATTTTTTGTGAGAAATGGATGCCGTGTGCTCCAGACCAAAGAAGAAAAGGATCACCCAGACTGTTACCAGCAATAAGTCCAAAAGCCAGGGTCTGTCATGGTATGGGGTTGTGTCAGTGCCCTTGGCAAAGGTAACTTGCAGTTCTGTGATGGCACCATTAATGCTGAAAAGTACATAGAGATTTTGGAGCACAATATGTTACCTTCAAGAAGACATTTTTTCCAGGGACGCCCATGCATTTTTCAACAAACAATGCGAAACCACATTCTGCACACATTACAAAGTCCTGGCTGTGGAGGAAGAGGGTATGGGTACTTGACTGCCTGCAGTCCCGACCTGTCTCCAATAGAGAATGTGTGGTTCATTTTGAAGCGCAATATGTGACAACGAAGACCCCGTACTGTTGTCCGCTTTAAGACTTGTTTGCAGGAAGAATGGGACAAAATTACACCTGAAACACTACATCACTTGGTGTCTTCAGTCCCTAAATGTCTTTTAAGTGTTGTGAAAAGGAATGGCGACATTACAAGTACTAAATGCTTTACTGTCCCAACTTTTTTTGAAATGTGTTCTAAGAACCAAAATTGGAATACGTGTTTGAAAAAGAACAATGAAATTCACGAGGAACACATTAAATAATGTGCTGTTGTATTGTTTTCAATGTAATACAGGTCAAAGATAATTTAACAAAGTGCTGTTTTCAGTTTGATTTTCATTTTACATACCATCCCAACTTTTTCTGATTGGGGTTGTAAAATGTGAACACAAAAGCTTTTTTTGTGTGAACATTATAAAACAGATTAATTCGTATTAAACAATTTCAAAGACATAGACATCTAATATGTGTGTGTCTGTGAGAGAGAGCATTTCAATTAATGCCTATAGTTCAATATTTGTTATATGTGCTGAATTTCATGGTCATCATTTTGGAAAAAAAGCTACCTAAACCATACGGGACTTAGAAATGGGTTAAAACTGACAGGACGATACCAGATATCAAATTGTATAGTTTAGGATGAATGTACTGTTAAACATCAGCACCATTGGAGGAGTCATGCATGGTGAGGCAGGGGGATATCTGTACATTAATGGGCGATGCATTACTGGGGATCTTTGGCGCCACCTTTTGACCAGTTACAGTCGTCATCAACATTAAAAAAACATTTCCATTTCCACTGCGTGAAAAAACAAATTGCACCCTATTTATAGAGTGGGAGACTACTTTTTGCAAGGATTTATATCTCCTGAAATTGCTTCTTCACAGATAAGCACCAGAATGTTCTTTTCCCAGATGGTAGTAGGGACAAAATCTCCTACCACTGATAATTCTGACCATACACAAATTTTTATTTTTCTGCGTCTTGCGATTTTATCGTATCAAAAATAACCAGTAAATCCTATTATTATCCTGCTACCCCCACTCTACCAAAACTCATGAAATGATATGATACATTTGGAGGAGGAAGATTTCTAATTGATCCTTTATACCCACCAACCAGACCAGTATAAGAAGCTGTATGATGTAAAGCCTCTTTAAATGGGTACAGACTACTTCCGTTTATTGTAATAAGTATCTCATAAATTTGACTTTACACTTTTGCATGGTATTGATAGATTTTGAAAGTTTAATTACTTAACACAATTCTTATTAAAATTGTTCATTATACAACCTGAATGTCTCAAGGTAGCACATTAGTACAAAAGACGCTGTATGATGTATTATTGTAGCAGTCAGATGTTATTTTAACCAATGTACAGGTTTACCTTTAATTTAATTCTACAAACATAATCAAAATCACTTGTGAAAAAGACATTTAGTCATTTACTAAGGCAGATACAACCTGTGGAAGCACAGCTAAAAGCATACCATCACCCATTATAGAGTGACCCATTGTCCTTTGTAACTGAGTAATCACAACTAAGTGCAATTTACTATAATGAAACTGTACACAGAAACTGTAAAGGCAAAGGTAATTTATTATGATGAAATGCTTCCAAAATGCCCAGTGTGCTTCAGCGTTTCTCCTTTTCTCCAGTCGTCGACAGGTCCTGTGTTTATTAGGTGATCTGTGATGTAGGAGATCCTGAGAATGACTGCTGCTCCAAGGATGATTGGCAGGTGGCTTTTCCCAGGAACAGCGGGCTGGAGATGTAAAGGTGGGATGGAGAAAATAAAGTGTAGGGGAATACAGAGTACAAACAACCATAAGAAACACACGGCCCATGGCCATATGTCCACAAGACAACCACCCGCCCAACCCGAGAGGGAGCCTACGAGGGACTAAGGGGGCCCAACCCCTGTAAAAGGAGGTCCGCAGAGGGGGGACAGACAGCGAGCCCCCCCAGTCCCTCCCGCAAGCCCTCCACCGAGGGAAGCGGGTCCAGGGCCAAGGGCCCCATCAACCGGGAACACTCCCCTGGCGGACGGTCCCCCCAGTCCGCTCCCCGGCAGGACGGATCACCGCCCACTGTAGCGACCCGGCACGTCCCCCCCATCCCCGACACTGCAGGATGATCTAAGGGAGGACCCATACAAACCAAAGTGCACCCCCCCCCCCACCACCCAGGAGCGGACCTGCGTCAACTGGGGAGCGGCAGACCCCCCGCCCAGCCCAGACCGAACCCTACAATTCGCCTAGAAGGGCTCAGAGCATCCCTAGATACCCCGGACCGCCTGCCAGGGCCCCACCACGGCGCAGCAGAGCCAAGGACCACCCAGCCCGCAGCCCACAAGAGGAGACGGCCCACACCGGCCAGGGCCATCTTCTACCTGCTGGGCCACCCCACACGCGCAGGGCCAGAGACAGAGAGTTAGGGGGGACCCTCAGCCCCCACTGATTCCCCGTCCCATGTTAATGTGAAGTGTGCATGTACAAGTGTGAGAGAGTTGTGTGTTTATGTCTACAATGCATTAAAATTAGTGGGTGCAGATCGAGTATGAGGGCCCCACCACTGGCAGATGGCAGAGTCCCCCATCCCCCTCCCTGCACCCCAAGGCCCTAATGTAGCATGGACTGTGTATATAACTAAAGTGCAAAAAGCAGGTGAACAGTCGAGGCACGGGCACCCCACCGCTGGCAGACGGCAGAACCCCACCTGCCTATACCCACCTCCTCAGCCCTAGTGTCATGTGGTGTCTAATGTGCAAGTAAAACCTCCCCACTGCCCCTCAAAGCTCTAGTGTTGTATGAAATGTGATGTCCGGCCCAGGGGAGCAATAAGGGCGTGCAGGAGTGGGCCCCCCCCGGCACCGGGGCCAGATCCCCGACTGGCCCCGATTAGTCCTCATCCCCGACCCCACACAACCGGCAGGGGCGGCCAACCGAGGGGGTTTCAGGGGCGTCACATTAACAATTGTTAATAAACATTCCACTATACATCTCAAAATTTAGCACACTTAATTCATTATCTTTGATACTGTTTCAAACATTTAATGTTCCCCAAACAGCAGCAGAAGAACCACAGCTTCATCTTCCTTGTATTTTGGCTCTTCTCTGTGTCAAGAGCTCTACAAGCTCAACTTTAATATTAATTTTCCACCACTTCTACATCTTCTATCTATACCAGACCCACATCTATCTCTACACCGCCAGTTTCCTCTCTGAAGAGTCTCAGAAACAATGCCAGCATTGCCTATCACTCTCACACCCTCCCCTCCCTTACACCAGTCCGTCACACCTCCCAGTCCCCCCCATAACCTCCCCAGCCTGGACAGTGGGGGGTGTCGCTGGTGAGCACTCCTCCAAACCTTTCCTCTCTCCCCAGTCGATCACCTCGTCCCACAGGTCCCAGGCTCCCCAGTGCTGGTCGTTGGTCCAGGAAACAGCTTTCGGAATTTTCATTCTGGTTAACATAATTAACTAGCCGTCTGTGATACTCTCAAAGCCAAACTAGACACTGTGTATTTTCAACGTACTCCAGACATTTGCTAAATGCTATTCACCAAGAATGCCTATGGAAAGGGATGGAGCCTTCATTGGCTGCTCGTGGCATCGAGGCTACTCCGATAGAAGCGGCCAAATTGCTAAAACTGTTTCACAACCTATACAGTAACGCTGGCGAAATCAGGACGCTGCTTCGGTACGTTATAACATCGCCATGGTAATGAACCCAGCAAACGGTTAATCTTACTTCAACAACATGGGACATTTAAAAAGTAAACGTATAGGGGCTCTTTTCAGAATAACATCTTCAGATGAAACGCATTACGACAGACCGGATGAGTAAAACCAATCATATCAACCATAAGGCTTGTTGTTTTTAAGTTTAACACAATTATTTTCTCTTACAATTTAAATATAAACAATCACATTACGAAAAATGGCCACAGCATCTACAGTTTAAGCTACTAATTTTAAATATATTTCAATTATATTTTGCGGCAATATTTGCATGAACTATATCACGACATACAATGAAATATATAATTAACTATGCTAACAAAACATAATCTGAAGAAATAGCAAGAAACATACGAAGAGATGCTTCTCACCGCTGCGCCATCGCTCTGTCAGAAAGTTTATGTTCAAACTGCACTGATTTTGTTTCTATGGAAACCAGCGAAATTTTTCATTGGTCGAAAGGATGAAGATATGTACTGACGCCATTTTCAACGAATGAAAACGAGAATTAATTGTCAGGGCGGGACGAATTTGAAGGTGAACCAATCAATAGTAGTATGTTTAGCTCCTGCTTGTTTTGGCTGAGCGTGATTGGATTTGTTGATCTAACCGCCTTCAAGCCCGTAAACCATGTATCTACTTGTCAATGGGAAACCACGCAGTTCTGTCTATAAATACTGACTGTAATTTTTTTATGACATTATGTCTTTGCTATGCAGTATTACGGTAATACGTAATACCGCGATGTTTGGGGTGCCCCGCTGTTTTTTTCCACAGCTGGTGAACGCAATTAGCATTTTAGCCACGTTGGTAGGTCCGCTTTTGAGAAAGAACACTATAGTTCTTGTTATTCACATTCTGTGTCCCTGGTGTTTTTAATTTCTCATAATGTGAACAAAGATATGTCATATACAAGTTTTTTGAGAGACTAAATTTTGGTTTGATTTATAATTTATTTAATGGTAAATAAAGTTTCTTATATAGCTATTTTAGAATTAGTGCAGTCTTTCGTTTAGAATTAGCGCAATAATCTTAAAAAACTGCATGTTCAACCAAACGCCATGCCATAATAACTGCTTTACAGATATTTCATTCAGGAATCTATGGAGGGTATACTGTAGGTAGGCCTGTTTGTGTGTGTGTGTGCGCGCGTTTGGGTGGGTGGTTATGTACATAGTGCTATATAAACATGTTATTTTGACTTTGTAGGGACATGTTTTCGGTCCCGAAAGTAAGATACTGAATTTTATAAATTCTGTGAATGCAGTCAAATGAATAATTCAAAAAGTCTTGCATTTTGTTTGGTTGCTTACTGTTACTGCTTGGTAACTACTGCAATGTTTAAGGTTGCCATAGTTAGGATTGGGGTTACGCCCATACAATGAATGGAGAATCTCCACAAAGATTCAAATACCTAATCTGTGTGTGTGTGTGTGTGTGTGTGTGGAGTAGGTGTATATTACATTGTGGGGACCAAATGTCCCCCACAATGTGACAAAAACCTGTTATTTTGATGTTTTGGGGGGCATTTTCAGGTACTCACAAAGATCTGTAAATACAGTCAATAAAACTAAAAAATGCCAAAAGTCTTGTATTTGGTTTGGTTACATAATGGTTAAGGTTAGGGGTTGGTAGGGGTTAAAGTTGTCATGTTGGGATTACAGTTTTCCCCATAGAAATGAATGGAGAGTCCCCACGAAGATATAATTACACAGCTGTGTGTGTGTGTGTGTTGTGTGTGGTATCAGATCAGTCCCTGAGAGTTCAGTAGTCAGGCGCCATGTTTCTGAGTCTGGTTGTGGAGGCCTGAATGCTTTTCCAGATGCCAGAGTGAAAAGATTATGTGAGGGGTGGGTGCGGTCATCCACAATGTTGGTGGCTTTGCGGATGGAGCGTGTGATGTGAATGTCCATGATGGAGGGGAGAGAGACTCTAATAATCTTCTCAGCTATCCTCACTATCCGCTGGTCTTATGATCTGAGGCGAGGCAGTTCCCAATTCAGACCGTGATGCAGCTGCTCAGGATGCTCTTGTCTAAGGAATCAAAAATGTGGTTCCATGGGGTTCCAGACAGTGACCTTTTTGGAGACAGTGAGACTAAAATTTATACCTAGGTGCACCAGTTATGACATTGGTCAGGTAGGCTGTGGTCTGTTAGTTGGTGACAAGTGGCTGGTGATCCATGCAACCCAAGCAGAAGTGAGCAGAACTTGTATCAGCCAAATGAGACAGGAGAAAGCGGATTTTTCATTGGACTTCAGGACTTCTGAGTAACAGATAAAGACAGAGAAACAGCAAAGTTATGGAGAATCAGGAAGTAAGTGCCAGTCTGCGCAGATCTGAGGTCAGTGAGACACACATAAGGCTCCTCTGATGCTCCTCTTCATCCGCTGATGGGCCTCCAGGTGAGAATCACAAATCAAACATAATAACAACTGACACAAAGGCCTGAGGTCAGACCCTCTGTATGCAGCACACAGTGTGTCTGCAGTCTCACCCTCACATCGTGTATGATGACATTTCTGCTTTTTAGATTAAGTGCCTGTCTGAGAATAACTTCTGCATCATGCTAATTATTTAGCTGTTTCGTGCTCATGGGCAAAAGAAAAATGAGGATTAAGTTAAATATATCAGAAATAAATTTCTAATGTGGCTCAAGGCCACAGTAAAGTGGACCATCACATCAAGTAAGTACAAAACAGCCTTTACTAATACGCTAAGGGTTAAAACAACATATAAGATGTGCATAATCTGACAGTATATCAGCGTGAGAGCAAGGCTGGCCCTGGAAGTGGTGTGCATGCAATGGCAGAGCAAAGTTAGAGACACCCGCTAAAAACTTTCATTTCATCTCACTTGCTCCTTTCTTCTTTTTCCTTCTTTTTTTCCCTCCTAATCTGTCCATCCTCTTCGGCCAGCTCACCCACTGCATCACCATGCCGCCTAAAAATGAAATAAATAATTTTTTTAAATTTAAAAAATGAAATCGATCAACATGAGAGGCCTTATACAGAGTTTATAGAACCCCTCATGGTAAAGCAAACATGTTTGTCACAGCAGTGCATTCAGACCATGATTCTGCTAAAGCTGCCGGACAGGACAAAGGGAAAAAAAAGAAGAAGGTGGGGGTCAGTGCAGCAGTGGGTAGTTCAGGTCCAGAATGTAAAAATCCAGACCAAGATTTAGTTTCAACCACTGAGTACTCTGTATCAGTGTCATTCTTAAAGTCGTGTTTCAACTTCTGGCAAAGTTCTCCCAGGAGCCTATCTCTGTTGTATGTACAGTCGGCATGTAATTCATTCCTGCCCAGGTCCCTGACAAACAGTTGGAGGCAGAATTACTTGTTATCAGAGTATGTGAATTTTTACACACACCAGCAGCTGTGACAGAATAAGATATTTCCTTTATACTGCTGCCACATAGTGGACACAAAGAAGACTGCAGTCAATTCTAAAATCAGTCAGTCAACATGCTACCACCACAGACTATAATCGGGAAGTGATCAAACTTCATGGAACAATATGAATATAAACAAACAGATGTAGTAAGTATATTGTGCAAAATGTATCTTCATCTTAACTACGCTGAATGGTGGAGTCCCAGAGTAAGTGATCCTCACCTGGAGGCCCATCAGTGAAGAAGAGGATGAAAAGGAGCATCAGAGGAGCCTTATGTGTGTATCGCTGACCTCAGATCTGTGGAGACTGACACTGACTTCCTGACTCTCCTTAACCTCACTGCCTCCCTTTTTGTGGGTTTTAAATGTTTAAAAATCATCCATCTATCTTTGATTTTCATAAACTGTTTGTGCACTGATGCATTTCCTGTCTATTTCTTGTCTGTAAAAAGGAAAACAGTTTGATGCTGCTGTTGTCGTGCTCTTACCAGGAATAAATATTTTGATTTCATCTAGAATCTTATCATTTTAGAAACATGATTTCATAGCAAAATTATTGATAGCTGGTCTTCACAGTGAATCATTCATGCTCACAGAATTTAAACTACAAACAAATTAATCAAATAAGTCTAGTTCTTTTCTAAACTGTTACTTCCTCATATTGCAAATGAGCAAAGAGCAGTGAAATCAGACTTATTCTGAAAAGCAGAAAAGTCGTCATACAGGATGTGAGTGTGAGACTCTGCAGAAACACTGTGTGCTACATACAGAGGGTCTGACCTCAGGCCTTTATTTCAGTCTTTATTATGTTTTATACAGTTTTAAAATGTCACTGCAGTAGGTCCTTTTCATATGTGTGGATCAGCACAAATCAAGAGGTCCGTTAGGAAGGTGTCTGTATGACAGGGGTGGGGGTATCCTGGGGGGGGGGATGGGTGGGGGCAAAGTCAGGTAATTCACTTCATCTGGGTCTTATCAGCAGTCCTGTGTTTCTCTCAGCACCACAATGATGTTCCACACATAATGGGGTCTGTGGGCCTCCTCAGTTATATTCAGGCTTTCAAAGTTCTTCAATCATAAAAAGTCACATGGATCTGATACTCTGACACTGTTATATTAATTTGTTTAAATTCATTGAAAATACTATATATTACAGCTAGTATTTGGATCCGTCTGCTCTTTATCCGTTCCTCACTGGCATACCTGGGTCTTTGTGCAGTGCTTTCCGGAAGCATCAGAACCATTCATAAGGGAATCTATGTGTGGCTGCCCTCTAGTGGATACACAAAATTCGGCTACTTAAGTAGCTTGACTATATTTCCCTCCTAGTTTAGTTTAGTTCCTAATTTAATTTAACAGATGAAACTGAAGGCAGAGCTGGAAATTAGTTTAGTCATGACTTCAGAAGTTACGCTGACATGGGATTCTGTACAATCAGAGATGAAGCTGCTGGATGGGATGGTCATCGCCTGCTTTTTCTGACTGATGTAGGTCTGGATGTAAAGTTACAAACTGCTTAATGTGTATCAATCTGTTTTATAATGTTCACACAAAAAAAGTGCTTTTAATGTGTCTGCACCTTGTATCTCCCACAATGTGCTTCTGCATTTGATATCTTCTTGACTTGGGGATAAAGAGATTTAACTGGATGGATTTTACTTTTGTGAAGCACTACAGTCCAAAGCTGAACTGATTGTTCAAAGCTTTTTGGTTTTTAAGCAAAACTACTTCATTTAATTTATCTGAAACCCACTTTGCGCCTTTCTAGACTCAACAAAGCATCATTGCCAACAAAATAAGTGAGTTACAGTTAAATCAGGTAAAGAAGTTTCATTTGGAATTTACTGATCCAGGTTTTCAGCACCACGGACACCAACTAGACTTACTGTCATTTAATGGGAGTGAAAGCAGAAACCAATAGATCACACAGGGATATTTTCATTTGATGGTGTCTTTCTTTTTACTTTTGATATGCCGTCTTCCTCCTTAGCTGATATGTGAGGCTGCTGTCAGCTCAGACAAGCTGGTGTGATTTTACGCAGAGTGATAAGTGGGCAGTCCTGTTTTCGTGTGTTACATTTTCATTTGATGTTGGCCAATATGTATGTGGTACTGTTTCCTCCTTAACTGACATTCACAGGCTGTTGTTAGCAGAGACAAGCTGGTGTATTTGTACTGCAGATTGAAAAGTGGGCGTTCCCGATTACATCACTCTTTTAAAGAGTCCCTGATTGGTGGGCTCTGACGAGGAGGGGTGACCTAAAAACTCCAAACCATTTATCCCTCCATCCATCCATCCATTTTCCAAACCGCTTATCCTACTGGGTCGTGGGGGGTCCGGAGCCTATCCCGGAAGCAATGGGCACGGGAACAAACCTGGATGGGGGGCCAGCCCATCGCAGCCAAACCATTTAAGTTTGTGAAATTCATTTTTAATAATTACCATCCATCCATCCATCCATTTTCCAAACCGCTTATCCTACTGGGTCGTGGGGGGTCCGGAGCCTATCCCGGAAGCAATGGGCACGGGAACAACCCTGGATGGGGGGCCAGCCCATCGCAGCCAAACCATTTAAGTTTGTGAAATTCATTTTTAATAATTACCAATTTCAGAAAAATATGAAATGTTTTGTAAAGTATCAATTTATTAATCATGTATTTAAACAAATTATGACCAGTATAAAAGACACATACAAAACTGTACAAAAGTCTTGGGCTGTCGAAGAAAATGATGTTCAAATGATCTTCATCTTGGTCTAGAATTATAATATTTTGTCCGTCAAAGTGTGGCAGCCCAGTCATTTCAAAATCTCTTCTAAAGTTAGTAAAACATTTGCACCAACCATCCAATAGACCTATATCTTTTTATAACACAACTCCTATGGCTAATCAATGCATCATTAACATTTTGTCACGGGAGACGGCAGCGATCGCGGGCAGGCGGGTAAGAAGCAGGCAGACAGCCGAGAATCAGGGCAAACGAGGGGTTTAATCTCAGGGACGAGGGCACGAACATCAACTGACATCAATGACGGACAAAGGACTCGGGTAAGACACGGACTGAAATACACAGGACTGAGCAAATTAACTAGATACAGCTGGGTACAATCGGGAGAAAACACGTGGGTAATCAGGGGGCGTGGCACACAGGAGGAGCGGACGAGCCGGGCATGACACATTTGTTTAATTAAATTAATTAATTAAGTGAGCTGGTGGCAGAATTTAACAAATACATGGAATGGCTGGGGTGCCCCTGAGGAGAGGTTTAGGATCCAAAGCGTGGTTCATCTAGCGATCCAACAAGGCATCAGTAACTTTATGGAGAAAAGAAGAAATTCTTGTTAGTTTTTATTGTGTCACTTTTAATTTGCATATATTTTTATGATAATTGTGTTTTTGTTCTGAGCAAATATACACAACCCAATTAAATAGCATTAAACGTTTTCTTTGATGGCCCAAGACTTTTGCATAGTACCATATTTTTTCAGAATCAAGAGACAATTTAATAAAAACCAGTCTTACCTTCACAAGATAACGATTATTAAACATTAACCAGCAGGTGGCAGCAAAGCACTTGTGAATAAGTGGCCAATACGTGGTTGTACAGGTTGCCAGCAGATAATCATCCCCTCTGTGTTTAACTGACTCTCATGCTATGACTGTACAGACTGAGCAGGGCCGAGTGAGAGAGGCTTCACTGCAGTTAGCATAACCGTTTATTTTACAGCTCGTCTGACTCATTCTGCTCCACGAAGGTCATCTCCTCTGCCAGCTTCCTCTGATCCAGGGAGACCCTCTGCTTCTCTCTGATTGGTTCCCGCTTTCTACAGGAGGTCCAGTGCAGCTGAATGGTGATGATGGTGCAAATCAGGTAAAACACACCAGTCCCAGCTTTCAGTACAGCATCCAGAACCTGCTCCCACCTGTGAGACATATAATACACCAGTGTGTCTGTCAGTCACACATATCACATTTAAACCTGAAGAACAAAACAGTGAATCTGTTCTGACTGAAGTAAAACCACCTTGATAATCGACAGCAGCACCGATCAGCTCAGTCCTACATACAGAGCCAGCTGGACCAAAGAGCTGAATAAGAGGGTGGATGTGAACAGTAAAGTCTTACATGCTTTATAGAAACACGGTACAGCCACATCGGTACTATTACACAGGACACATGTGAGGAACAGGAGACATTAACAAAGAGCATGAAAATAGCTAGAGATTATCACACAACATGTTACACTATTTTGTAAAAACAGGCCTGCAGTCATTCCCCAGCAGCACAGGGCAGAAGGCAAGGGCTCACCCTGGATGGGATGGGATCTCAAGTTTATTATTAAGAAAATGAAATAAAAAATATTTTTTTCCCTTAAAATTAAAATGACAGTTTCCCATTACTGTGTGATCAGGTAAATGCTGCTAGCTGGACCCCCACACTACTGTAAATGCTGCTGAATGCTTACCTCCGTTTTTCATTATCCCCTCCTTCTTCATCATGTGCAGAGAAAAGGAGAGCAGTGGAAACAGGAGAAAGGATAATTAATAAAAAGCAGGGTTTGCACTGTCGCCTCACTCCTCTGGCACGTGTACTCAAGTCTTCGCTGGAGTTCCGTGTGTATGGAGTTTGCATGCTCCCCCTGTGTCATTGTGGGGTTCCCTCCAGGGACTCTGATTTCCCCCCCACAGTCCAAAAACATGCTGAGGCTAATTGGAGTTGTCAAATTGCCGGTAGGTGTGCTTGTGCGAGGGAATGGAGTGTGAGCGTGTCCTGCAATTGGTTGGCACCCTGTCATGGGACGTTCCCTGCCTTGCGCCCATAGGGACCCTGAGTTAGACAAGCAGTTTCAGACAATGGATGGATGCAGCACTGGAACAGATATTACAGAGTACAATTGTAACACTGGTCTACGCTGCAATGAAAAACCACCTACAGACATGTTAGTCAGTCTGCACACCATTAGTAACAATTCATCCTCACAAAGATGAAAAAATGCCTGAATTATGTTGCAAGCTACATGGATTTGTCTGGATTTGTATACATAACAAGTGACTGGCTGTATGTCTGTGGAAAATGCTGTGATTTTTGTCATATTACAGACTGATCATAAACTAGAAGACACACATTCAATATTAAAGACACCAATTAGCCTGACTGTGCGTTTTTGGATTGTTGGAGGAAACCCACACAGCATGTGGAGAACATGCAAACTCCACACAGACAGAGCAGAAGCCAGATTCAAACCCCTAAACAT
The DNA here is from genome assembly GCF_023856365.1 of Brienomyrus brachyistius. Classification (NCBI taxonomy): domain Eukaryota; kingdom Metazoa; phylum Chordata; class Actinopteri; order Osteoglossiformes; family Mormyridae; genus Brienomyrus; species Brienomyrus brachyistius. The sequence continues at coordinate 41,142 of NW_026042938.1, read as the reverse complement.
GGATGCGTGAAGCAACAGCGCCGCCTACTGGACCACCGTGCCACTATCATTGAAACAATAATCCCAATAAATAACTCTGTTTCACAACAGCTGATAAATAGGGGATTATCCCCACAAAGAAGCACAAACCCCTTCGTGAGTGAAACTGCTGGGTTGATTAGTATGTATCTATTTATATTCAAGCATAAATAATTCACAGGCAGATTTAAATCAATTACTTATGTTTAACAGTAATATGAACTGGAATCTGCAGGATTCCAGCAGCACACCAATACCAGCCAGTGTCCTTCCTCTCCAGCCCACTCATTGTCACAATGAAGGTTTCATTTTCTGTGTCATCCCTGATCAGGACAGGCCTCCCATGCAAACTCACTGATCTCTCTGATGCACAGGAGCCCCCAATCTTACACCACATCCTTTGTCTTTTGTTGTTTCCATAGTAACACTGACACTGTCTCCATCCACACCCGTCACCTCCTGTTTGTCCACTGTCAGCCCTGGAGGACTTCAACACACAGGTAAAACACTCAAAGATTTGCACAGCAATGAAATGTTTATGAATATCAGCCCATTACAACATACATACTGTATGTAAATGTTTGGCCAATAAACTGACATTTTTTAACATATTGCTTATCATATTTAACCTCATGAAGTCGCCCGATTTAGCTGACACTGTTACTTCTTCCAAGTCTCGTTTATCATATTGAATTAAATTAAAATGCAGATTTTTAAAATATTAAAACATTTTTTCCATCAGTGTTTGTGTTAAGGTCCTTCCTTTTTGACTCAGTGACATGTTACATACTGTGCATCTCATTGGCTACAGTCTGCAGTACAGACATCTTACCATCAGTGACTGACAGATTAACCTGATCAGAGAGGCTCCACTGATCTTCACACCACACCAGTACCGATCGGAGTCCTCAGCTGTCAGATTGTTGATGGTCACAGTGAAGACTCGCTGGTCAGGATCATCTCTGACTCACACTTTACCCTCCAGTGGAGAGTCAGTGTGTACTATGGGAGTACATGACCTCACATTATACCCTCTGCACCAGTATTTCACATGAGTTTTATATCTGTCACCATAGGAACATGGGATTGTTACAGATCATCCTCTCTGTACACAGGCCCATTTCACTGTAGACACACTGTCAGCACCTGTGGGGAAAATAATTAACTGAATAAGGATTTTCCATCTCATGACATCTCTAAGTAATTATGCTTGGTTTGTGTAATACTTAGATTAGGTCATGTGTAATTAACAGAACAGTGATGATGTATAGAAGTCAAAGACCATCATTTTACTATAAGAACAAGGAAAACAAAACTAGTGTCTGATCTTGGGAAGGGCTTCAGCAGGATGTGGGATCGGGAATCTGAGCCTGGCAGTGTGCTCTAGGGTCTGAGAGGAAAACCAGGACCTTAAATCCCTAGTAAAAGGCCTAGATGAGGTGAATGAATGGGCTTGTCACTGTGTGGGATGGCCACACCCCTTCAGTACTATGGCCTTACTTGTAAACATATCCAGTCCTGTGATACAGGCCCTCTCATATTCCCTCTATACATGCTTCCTTTGGGCTCTATTTGTGAACGTTATTATGTAAAATATCATTGCTATGCTGGTGATACGCAGCTCTATCTGCCATTAAAACCTGGTGACTGCTGCTCTCTGGTGGCCCTTTCTAACTGTCTGGAGGATATTAAGAACAGGACAGCAATGACTTTCGTCCAGATTAATGAAAACAAGACAGAGGTAATGAGTTCTGGTCACTGTTCATGATCTCAGAGAACAATTAGGGCCTCATTCAGAAAACTTCCAGTCACATACTAAAAATCTTGGTGTCATCTTTGATTCATCACTGAGTTTGATAAACAAATAAATGCTGTTGTGAAGGGGTGTTTCTGTCAGCTGAGTTCAATAGCCTGGCTTAAACCACACCTTTCAGCCAAAGACCTGGAGAGTTACTCCTGCTTTTATCCTGATTGGGTTACTGCCGTTCTCTGTACCCAGGTTTACCAGAAGCATCTTTATTCTGACTACACCTTGTTCAAAACGGTGCTACCAGGCTCTCAACAAAAAATAGACACCAAATTTCCCCTGTGTTGGCTGCATTGCATTGGCTACCTGTTAAGTTTTGAGAATTTCTGAGAATACAGTTTAAAGATTTCTTATTTCTTTCTAAGGCGATACATGGCATAGGTCCCCAGTCCGTCTCGGAGCTAATTCAGCCTTACACCGCTTCTTATTAGATGCATCTCTGTACTGACCCTGCACACACAGGAACACATTTTATTTATCTATTTAATCTGACTATTCTGCTTTGCACATCATGTATTTAACATTTATAGTGATTTTATATTTATTACTAGATTATTGTATAACTTTTGCACTGTTTTTTGAACTTGGTTGTTGCTTAGTCTTGTTTTTCCATGGAGCACCATTATACCAAAAAGAATTCCTTGTAGGGTCAACCTACTTGGCAATAAACCACAGTCTGATTCTGATTATTTTTTGTGTAACATTGTGTAACATTGGCCAATGTCTCTACTTTTACTATATATTTATATTATTTTGACCTACAGCACTTTGGCACAACATAGATTGTTTTTAAATGTGCTATAGAAATAAAAATAATTCAACTTGATATAGAAACATATTTCAAGTCATCCATCTTGCCGAGATGGGGGTTGCGCTGTGACCCCTGGTGGACAAATTATGCAGCAACAGCACTCATATCATGGTTGAAAGTTGTGTCTTCAGTCTCTCTGTTTCTTTTTAGTTATCATTAATTGGCCATTATAAACCAAATGCTGATAGCGATTTATCACAGACTCCTGCATTAATGAATTAAAATATTCATGATGAATAAAGAAGATGAATTGGCGCCCCGCGTACAATTGTAAATAGAAGGACCACGACAGGCACCCAACAAGCACCGAACCCAAATACACAGATGGGAAACACAATGTTGTCAGAAGCTGAACTGCGAAATGCAGATGCAGTGATAGATTTACACAAACTAAATACACGTTAGGAGCGGACAGGGTATACACACAAGACATGGGCAAAGTGTAAAGTGAGGTAGACCTTCAACAGCACGTCAGTCCATTGCAGGGCAATGGAAGCTGGAGAAATGCCATGTGAACAGCAGAAATGTGGTCATACAGGATGTGAGGGTGAGACTGTGTGCTGTATACAGAGGGTCTGACCTCACGGCTTTGTTTCAGTCTTTAGTATTGTGATGACATTGTGATAGCCCAGTGATAACTATACTGGATGGGTGGTACCCCTTCAAAGAGCAAGGGGAGATGGGATACCATTGTGGTATGCAAGCAGGTCCTCAGGGTTGTCACACATGTTTTTCTGAGGTGTACACTGCTGGTTGCTTGAGCCCCTGGATGAGACACTGGTCAGTGCCCTGCAGAATCGCTGTGTGCAGTGTGAGGACTTCTGCCCTCTCAGTTAAACAATAGGTGCAGGGACTGAGTCAAATGAGTCTCTCTGCATCCTGCTTAATGATATCAAGGGGTTGTGTAGGCGTGTCTGTGCTCACATGGCTCTATCAGTACAGAGTGAACTGGCCAGGGATCAGTTTATCTAGACACTTAACCCCAGATAGCTCACATTCAGACACAGCCAACCCCTCTGCGTCCCTAGACGAGGCCCTGGAACTGGCTTTGGAGAGAGAAATTGTGGGCAGCAAGGTGGCGGGGAACGAGGCGGGAGAAATCAACCAAGCTGTAAACGCCAAAGGGCTTGGAGGACCCAGGCCCTCAGGTTTACTTCCTGGAGGCAGACTGCCTGTAGGCTGACAGGCAGCAGCACCCCCCCCCCACCCCTCAATCCTCAGACAGTGTCCCAAGTTCACCGCCACCCAGGGTTCCGCCAAGGGCATGCATAGCCGGGGAGATGTGGGCCAACAAGGTTAATTTCCGGAACTTCCTTGTTGACACCGGGGAGGTGGCCCTGCTGCCACCTGCTGCAGAGGTTGTGACTACGGATTGGACTCACAGAGGCAACTTCTGTCACATACCCACCATAGTGATGTGAGTCGCATGTACTGCCCTAGTCCATACAGGTTCCACTGCAACCCTGGTGAGACCAGACACTGTCAAGAACTGACATTGGTGCAGGTGAGAACAATGACTGGTGACCTGGCCCCTTTAAGAGGGACGGGGTTGTTCCCTTTTGACATGGGGGGTTTAGTTGTGAATAGTAACTATGTGGATGGCTGACATGCTCGATCCCTCCATCCTGGGCCTGAATTTCCCCCGGAGCACGGCATGTGTGCTGGACTTTGGGCACAACATGCTGAGATTCCCTGCGGTCCATGTGTACAGTGGGGCCGCTGGCCCCGCAGCCTCTGCAGCTGACTGCCCACCCCTTACTGCCACTGGGCCTGTACCTCCACATCAGCTAGAGATCCCTTCCTCTGCTACAGTCACGTGGGCCCCTGAGCCCACATGTGTCCCCTCCAGTGTAGCGCTGCAGCCTCACTCACTTCACTGGAGTCTAACGGGGTTTATCAGAGCGACTTACCTGAAGCTGCCATTGGAGGAGCCCATGATGACCACACGGTTGCCCTTGTGCCACTGCAATCCCACTGCCCTGGTCCTCTACCTCACACCATTGATCCCCTGCCCCACCCATACGGTTGTGTGCCTCTTCAGGTTTGCAGCCTCCTCCTGCACTGAGCGGCCATTTCAGAAGTTTAATTATTTAATTTACAGTAATACACATGTTTCCAACCATTAAAAAAATTATCCAGACTTAAAGTCACTTGAATAAAAATATTTAAAAACTTGTTAGCATTTCAATATAGTACCTGGTTGGACTGTGTACTTCCTCTTTGTTTACATGGTTAACATAACACTCACAGCACAAAGTATGCTGTCCTCAGCATTCGTATCTCCGCAACATTCCAAAGATCCATCATAGGCCTTTAGTCTAAAAACAAGCTAAAATGGTCACTGAGAACCTTTGCGTCCATTGATTTCCATCAGCTGTGTTTGGAAAGTTCGAAAGAATTTCTGAGGCTACTGAACAGAGCCAGGGTTGCCAGCTCTCACCCATCTGGTGTGACACTCACACCTTCAGACTCTCACGCTCACGCAAGAAATCTTATTAAATCTTAGGGCAAATCTATATTATTTCATTATAAACCTAAAATTCGCTATATCAAATGCACTGGGGTACTTTGAAAACCCTGCAAACTATTTACAAGGTAATAAAACTGTTACGTACATGTAAATCTGTGTGCATACTTGTTTCAAACTGAAAATCTTATGCCAGCCAGCTAAACAAATTAGACAACCCTGCTACAGGGCTCTCTGTTCAGTTTTCGCTGAATGCTAAGGCTTCCCAGGCAAGCTACTGACCCTCCAAATTTCACAGACCTCTCGGCCACCCAGTAATCTGTAACTTTAGTGCTGAAAGCCTGACAGTGAGTGTATCATGTGAGGCAGCTGTGGAAATACAGACTCTCGTCTGTGCCACAAAAAACCTTCTACAGCGGCAATGTGGGATCTGTGCTCTCCGGGAGCATAACTGCTCGGTACGGCAGCTCCAGCTCTGAGGGCCGCCGAGTCCCGCTGAGGGTGATACGATGCGCCCAGAGAATCACCAGGACAGAACTGCCGCCCTGCATAAGTCCCCGGGGCCTTATGGCCGGGACTGAGAGGCCGAGGAGAAGCTTCTACCCCCGGCCAGTAGGATCATTAACATCACAGATTAAAAGCTAAAATATGCTATAACTACAATCTGTACTTTAAACATTTCTACATATTTTTTATACATTTTCATCTTTACTTTTTATATACCTTTTATTGTTATATTTTCTTATTATCTTTCTGTAGTTTCAGTTAATTCATGTTGTTTAATTTTGATGTCCTTTTACTAGTGTGTTTATTACACCGACTGGAGTAACGACAATTTCATTTCGCTGCCAGTGTACCACTACATTTGTACGACAAATAAAAATCTTGAATTTATTGTGTTACCCCCATCACATTATTTAATGTGTTCCTCATGAATTTCATTGTATTCCTCAAAATAAACACGTATTCCAATTTTGGTTCTTGCAACACATTTCCAAAAAAGTTGGGACAGGAGCGATTTAGGGCCAGTAGTGAGGTAAATTGGTTAAATAATGATGTGATTTGAAACAAGTGATGTCAACAGGTGATTGTAATTATGATTTGGTACAAAAGCAGCACAAATACGTGAGAAAATTATTGAAATGTTTAAAAACAATGTTCCTCAAAGAACGACAGGAAGAGATTTGGATATTTCACCTTCATCAGTGCATACCATAATTAAAAGATTGAAGGAATCTGAAGCAATTTCAGTGCGTAAAGGACAAGGAAGCAAGCCTAAGTTGAACTACCGTGATCTCCGATCCCTCAGCATCCCACTGCATCAAGAATCGTCATTCATCTATAAGCGATATGACCACATATGACTACTTTGGCAAACCTTTGTCAAGTACCACAATACGTAGTTACATCCACAAATGCCAGTTAAAACTGTACTGTGCCAAAAGCAAGCCCCATCTTAACAGTGTCCAGAAGCGCCGTCGGCTTCTCTGGGCTCAGAACGCATCTGAGTTGGACCATCACACAGTGAAAACGTGTACTGTGGTCAGATGAATCAGTATTTCAGGTATTTTTTGTGAGAAATGGATGCCGTGTGCTCCAGACCAAAGAAGAAAAGGATCACCCAGACTGTTACCAGCAATAAGTCCAAAAGCCAGGGTCTGTCATGGTATGGGGTTGTGTCAGTGCCCTTGGCAAAGGTAACTTGCAGTTCTGTGATGGCACCATTAATGCTGAAAAGTACATAGAGATTTTGGAGCACAATATGTTACCTTCAAGAAGACATTTTTTCCAGGGAAGCCCATGCATTTTTCAACAAACAATGCGAAACCACATTCTGCACACATTACAAAGTCCTGGCTGTGGAGGAAGAGGGTATGGGTACTTGACTGCCTGCAGTCCCGACCTGTCTCCAATAGAGAATGTGTGGTTCATTTTGAAGCGCAATATGTGACAACGAAGACCCCGTACTGTTGTCCGCTTTAAGACTTGTTTGCAGGAAGAATGGGACAAAATTACACCTGAAACACTACATCACTTGGTGTCTTCAGTCCCTAAATGCCTTTTAAGTGTTGTGAAAAGGAATGGCGACATTACAAAGTACTAAATGCTTTACTGTCCCAACTTTTTTTGAAATGTGTTCTAAGAACCAAAATTGGAATACGTGTTTGAAAAAGAACAATGAAATTCAGTGCTGTTGTATTGTTTTCAATGTAATACAGGTCAAAGATAATTTAACAAAGTGCTGTTTTCAGTTTGATTTTCATTTTACATACCATCCCAACTTTTTCTGATTTGGGGTTGTAAAATGTGAACACAAAAGCTTTTTTTGTGTGAACATTATAAAACAGATTAATTCGTATTAAACAATTTCAAAGACATAGACATCTAATATGTGTGTGTCTGTGAGAGAGAGCATTTCAATTAATGCCTATAGTTCAATATTTGTTATATGTGCTGAATTTCATGGTCATCATTTTGGAAAAAAAGCTACCTAAACCATACGGGACTTAGAAATGGGTTAAAACTGACAGGACGATACCAGATATCAAATTGTATGGTTAGGATGAATGTACTGTTAAACAGCAGCACCATTGGAGGAGTCATGCATGGTGAGGCAGGGGGATATCTGTACATTAATGGGCGATGCATTACTGGGGATCTTTGGCGCCACCTTTTGACCAGTTACAGTCGTCATCAACATTAAAAAAACATTTCCTTTTCCACTGCGTGAAAAAACAAATTGCACCCTATTTATAGAGTGGGAGACTACTTTTTGCAAGGATTTATATCTCCTGAAATTGCTTCTTCACAGATAAGCACCAGAATGTTTTTTTCCCAGATGGTAGTAGGGACAAAATCTCCTACCACTGATAATTCTGACCATACACAAATTTTTATTTTTCTGAGTCTTGCGATTTTACCGTATCAAAAATAACCAGTAAATCCTATTATTATCCTGCTACCCCCACTCTACCAAAACTCATGAAATGATACATTTGGAGGAGGAAGATTTCTAATTGATCCTTTATACCCACCAACCAGACCAGTATAAGAAGCTGTACGATGTAAAGCCTCTTTAAATGGGTACAGACTACTTCCGTTTATTGTAATAAGTATCTCATGAATTTGACTTTACACTTTTGCATGGTATTGATAGATTTTGAAAGTTAATTACTTAACACAATTCTTATTAAAATTGTTCATTATACAACCTGAATGTCCCAAGGTAGCACATTAGTACAAAAGACGCTGTATGATGTATTATTGTAGCAGTCAGATGTTATTTTAACCAATGTACAGGTTTACCTTTAATTTAATTCTACAAACATAATCAAAATCACTTGTGAAAAAGACATTTAGTCATTTACTAAGGCAGATACAACCTGTGGAAGCACAGCTAAAAGCATACCATCACCCATTATAGAGTGACCCATTGTCTTTGTAACTGAGTAATCACAACTAAGTGCAATTTACTATAATGAAACTGTACACAGAAACTGTAAAGGCAAAGGTAATTTATTATGATGAAATGCTTCCAAAATGCCCAGTGTGCTTCAGCGTTTCTCCTTTTCTCCAGTCGTCGACAGGTCCTGTGTTTATTAGGTGATCTGTGATGTAGGAGATCCTGAGAATGGCTGCTGCTCCAAGGATGATTGGCAGGTGGCTTTTCCCAGGAACAGCGGGCTGGAGATGTAAAGGTGGGATGGAGAAAATAAAGTGTAGGGGAATACAGAGTACAAACAACCATAAGAAACACACGGCCCATGGCCATATGTCCACAAGACAACCACCCGCCCAACCCGAGAGGGAGCCCACGAGGGACTAAGGGGGGCCCAACCCCTGTAAAAGGAGGTCCGCAGAGGGGGGACAGACAGCGAGCCCCCCAGTCCCTCCCGCAAGCCCTCCACCGAGGGAAGCGGGTCCAGGGCCAAAGGGCCCCATCAACCGGGAACACTCCCCTGGCGGACGGTCCCCCCAGCCCGCTCCCCGGCAGGACGGATCACCGCCCACTGTAGCGACCCGGCACGTCCCCCCCCTCCCCGACACTGCAGGATGATCTAAGGGAGACCCATACAAACAAAGTGCACCCCCCCCCCCCCACCACCCAGGAGCGGACCTGCGTCAACCGGGGAGCGGCAGACCCCCCGCCCAGCCCAGACCGAACCCTACAATTCGCCTAGAAGGGCTCAGAGCATCCCTAGATACCCCGGACCGCCTGCCAGGGCCCCACCACGGCGCAGCAGAGCCAAGGACCACCCAGCCCGCAGCCCACAAGAGGAGACGGCCCACACCGGCCAGAGCCGTCTTCTACCTGCCGGGCCACCCCACACGCGCAGGGCCAGAGACAGAGAGTTAGGGGGGACCCCTCAGCCCCCACTGATTCCCCGTCCCATGTTAATGTGAAGTGTGCATGTACAAGTGTGAGAGAGTTGTGTGTTTATGTCTACAATGCATTAAAATTAGTGGGTGCAGTTCGAGTATGAGGGTCCCACCACTGGCAGATGGCAGAGTCCCCCATCCCCCTCCCTGCACCCCAAGGCCCTAATGTAGCATGGACTGTGTATATAACTAAAGTGCAAAAAGCAGGTGAACAGTCGAGGCACGGGCACCCCACCGCTGGCAGACGGCAGAACCCCACCTGCCTATACCCACCTCCTCAGCCCTAGTGTCATGTGGTGTCTAATGTGCAAGTAAAACCTCCCCACTGCCCCTCAAAGCTCTAGTGTTGTATGAAATGTGGTGTCCGGCCCAGGGGAGCAATAAGGGCGTGCAGGAGTGGGCCCCCCCGGCACCGGGGCCAGATCCCCGACTGGCCCCGATTAGTCCTCATCCCCGACCCCACACAACCGGCAGGGGCGGCCAACCGAGGGGGTTCAGGGGCGCCACATTAACAATTGTTAATAAACATTCCACTATACATCTCAAAATTTAGCACACTTAATTCATTATCTTTGATACTGTTTCAAACATTTAATGTTCCCCAAACAGCAGCAGAAGAACCACAGCTTCATCTTCCTTGTATTTTGGCTCTTCTCTGTGTCAAGAGCTCTACAAGCTCAACTTTAATATTAATTTTCCACCACTTCTACATCTTCTATCTATACCAGACCCACATCTATCTCTACACCGCCAGTTTCCTCTCTGAAGAGTCTCAGAAACAATGCCAGCATTGCCTATCACTCTCACACCCTCCCCTCCCTTACACCAGTCCGTCACACCTCCCAGTCCCCCCATAACCTCCCCAGCCTGGACAGTGGGGGGTGTCGCTGGTGAGCACTCCTCCAAACCTTTCCTCTCTCCCCAGTCGATCACCTCGTCCCACAGGTCCCAGGCTCCCCAGTGCTGGTCGTTGGTCCAGGAAACAGCTTTCGGAATTTTCATTCTGGTTAACATAATTAACTAGCCGTCTGTGATACTCTCAAAGCCAAACTAGACACTGTATTTTCAACGTACTCCAGACATTTGCTAAATGCTATTCACCAAGAATGCCTATGGAAAGGGATGGAGCCTTCATTAGCTGCTCGTGGCATCGAGGCTACTCCGATAGAAGCGGCCAAATTGCTAAAACTGTTTCACAACCTATACAGTAACGCTGGCGAAATCAGGACGCTGCTTCGGTACGTTATAACATCGCCATGGTAATGAACCCAGCAAACGGTTAATCTTACTTCAACAACATGGGACATTTAAAAAGTAAACGTATAGGGGCTCTTTTCAGAATAACATCTTCAGATGAAACGCATTACGACAGACCGGATGAGTAAAACCAATCATATCAACCATAAGGCTTGTTGTTTTTAAGTTTAACACAATTATTTTCTCTTACAATTTAAATATAAACAATCACATTACGAAAAATGGCCACAGCATCTACAGTTTAAGCTACTAATTTTAAATATATTTCAATTATATTTTGCGGCAATATTTGCATGAACTATATCACGACATACAATGAAATATATAATTAACTATGCTAACAAAACATAATCTGAAGAAATAGCAAGAAACATACGAAGAGATGCTTCTCACCGCTGCGCCATCGCTCTGTCAGAAAGTTTATGTTCAAACTGCACTGATTTTGTTTCTATGGAAACCAGCGAAATTTTTCATTGGTCGAAAGGATGAAGATATGTACTGACGCCATTTTCAACGAATGAAAACGAGAATTAATTGTCAGGGCGGGACGAATTTGAAGGTGAACCAATCAATAGTAGTATGTTTAGCTCGTGCTTGTTTTGGCTGAGCGTGATTGGATTTGTTGATCTAACCGCCTTCAAGCCCGTAAACCATGTATCTACTTGTCAATGGGAAACCACGCAGTTCTGTCTATTAATACTGACTGTAATTTTTTTATGACATTATGTCTTTGCTATGCAGTATTACGGTAATACGTAATACCGCGATGTTTGGGGTGCCCCGCTGTTTTTTTTCCACAGCTGGTGAACGCAATTAGCATTTTAGCCACGTTGGTAGGTCTGCTTTTGAGAAAGAACACTATAGTTCTTGTTATTCACATTCTGTGTCCTGGTGTTTTTAATTTCTCATAATGTGAACAAAGATATGTCATATACAAGTTTTTTGAGAGACTAAATTTTGGTTTGATTTATAATTTATTTAATGGTAAATAAAGTTCTTATATAGCTATTTTAGAATTAGTGCAGTCTTTCGTTTAGAATTAGCGCAATATTCTTAAAAACTGCATGTTCAAAGCAAACGCCATGCCATAATAACTGCTTTACAGATATTTCATTCAGGAATCTATGGAGGGTATACTGTAGGTAGGCCTGTTTGTGTGTGTGTGTGCGCGCGTTTGGGTGGGTGGTTATGTACATAGTGCTATAAAAACATGTTATTTTGACTTTGTAGGGACATGTTTTCGGTCCCGAAAGTAAGATACTGAATTTTATTAAATTCTGTGAATGCAGTCAAATGAATAATTCAAAAAGTCTTGCATTTTGTTTGGTTGCTTACTGTTACTGCTTGGTAACTACTGCAATGTTTAAGGTTGCCATAGTTAGGATTGGGGTTACGCCCATACAAATGAATGGAGAATCTCCACAAAGATTCAAATACCTAATCTGTGTGTGTGTGTGTGTGTGTGGAGTAGGTGTATATTACATTGTGGGGACCAAATGTCCCCCACAATGTGACAAAAACCCCGTTATTTTGATGTTTTGGGGGGCATTTTCAGGTACTCACAAAGATCTGTAAATACAGTCAAAAAACTAAAAATGCCAAAAGTCTTGTATTTGGTTTGGTTACATATGGTTAAGGTTAGGGGTTGGTAGGGGTTAAAGTTGTCATGTTGGGATTACAGTTTTCCCCATAGAAATGAATGGAGAGTCCCCACGAAGATATGATTACACAGCTGTATGTGTGTGTGTGTTGTGTGTGGTATCAGATCAGTCCCTGAGAGTTCAGTAGTCAGGCGCCATGTTTCTGAGTCTGGTTGTGGAGGCCTGAATGCTTTTCCAGATGCCAGAGTGAAAAGATTATGTGAGGGGTGGGTGCGGTCATCCACAATGTTGGTGGCTTTGCGGATGGAGCGTGTGATGTGAATGTCCATGATGGAGGGGAGAGAGACTCTAATAATCTTCTCAGCTATCCTCACTATCCGCTGGTCTTATGATCTGAGGCGAGGCAGTTCCCAATTCAGACCGTGATGCAGCTGCTCAGGATGCTCTTGTCTAAGGAATCAAAAATGTGGTTCCATGGGGTTCCAGACAGTGACCTTTTTTGGAGACAGTGAGACTAAATTTTATACCTAGGTGCACCAGTTATGACATTGGTCAGGTAGGCTGTGGTCTGTTAGTTGGTGACAAGTGGCTGGTGATCCATGCAACCCAAGCAGAAGTGAGCAGAACTTGTATCAGCCAAATAGACAGGAGAAAGCGGATTTTTCATTGGACTTCAGGACTCCTGAGTAACAGATAAAGACAGAGAAACAGCAAAGTTATGGAGAATCAGGAAGTAAGTGCCAGTCTGCGCAGATCTGAGGTCAGTGAGACACACATAAGGCTCCTCTGATGCTCCTCTTCATCCGCTGATGGGCCTCCAGGTGAGAATCACAAATCAAACATAATAACAACTGACACAAAGGCCTGAGGTCAGACCCTCTGTATGCAGCACACAGTGTGTCTGCAGTCTCACCCTCACATCGTGTATGATGACATTTCTGCTTTTTAGATTAAGTGCCTGTCTGAGAATAACTTCTGCATCATGCTAATTATTTAGCTGTTTCGTGCTCATGGGCAAAAGAAAAATGAGGATTAAGTTAAATATATCAGAAATAAATTTCTAATGTGGCTCAAGGCCACAGTAAAGTGGACCATCACATCAAGTAAGTACAAAACTGCCTTTACTAATACGCTAAGGGTTAAAACAACATATAAGATGTGCATAATCTGACAGTATATCAGCGTGAGAGCAAGGCTGGCCCTGGAAGTGGTGTGCATGCAATGGCAGAGCAAAGTTAGAGACACCCGCTAAAAACTTTCATTTCATCTCACTTGCTCCTTTCTTCTTTTTCCTTCTTTTTTTCCCTCCTAATCTGTCCATCCTCTTCGGCCAGCTCACCCACTGCATCACCATGCCGCCTAAAAATGAAATAAATAATTTTTTTAAATTTAAAAAATGAAATCGATCAACATGAGAGGCCTATACAGAGTTTATAGAACCCCTCATGGTAAAGCAAACATGTTTGTCACAGCAGTGCATTCAGACCATGATTCTGCTAAAGCTGCCGGACAGGACAAAGGGAAAAAAAAAGAAGAAGGTGGGGGTCAGTGCAGCAGTGGGTAGTTCAGGTCCAGAATGTAAAAATCCAGACCAAGATTTAGTTTCAACCAAACAGCTGAGTACTCTGTATCAGTGTCATTCTTAAAGTCGTGTTTCAACTTCTGGCAAAGTTCTCCCAGGAGCCTATCTCTGTTGTATGTACAGTCGGCATGTAATTCATTCCTGCCCAGGTCCCTGACAAACAGTTGGAGGCAGAATTACTTGTTATCAGAGTATGAATTTTTACACACACCAGCAGCTGTGACAGAATAAGATATTTCCTTTATACTGCTGCCACATAGTGGACACAAAGAAGACTGCAGTCAATTCTAAAATCAGTCGGTCAACATGCTACCACCACAGACTATAATCGGGAAGTGATCAAACTTCATGGAACAATATGAATATAAACAAACAGATGTAGTAAGTATATTGTGCAAAATGTATCTTCATCTTAACTACGCTGAATGGTGGAGTCCCAGAGTAAGTGATCCTCACCTGGAGGCCCATCAGTGAAGAAGAGGATGAAGAGGAGCATCAGAGGAGCCTTATGTGTGTATCGCTGACCTCAGATCTGTGGAGACTGACACTGACTTCCTGACTCTCCTTAACCTCACTGCCTCCCTTTTTGTGGGTTTTAAATGTTTTAAAAATCATCCATCTATCTTTGATTTTCATAAACTGTTTGTGCACTGATGCATTTCCTGTCTATTTCTTGTCTGTTAAAAGGAAAACAGTTTGATGCTGCTGTTGTCCTGCTCTTACCAGGAATAAATATTTTGATTTCATCTAGAACCTTATCATTTTAGAAACATGATTTCATAGCAAAATTATTGATAGCTGGTCTTCACAGTGAATCATTCATGCTCACAGAGTTTAAACTACAAACAAATTAATCAAATAAGTCTAGTTCTTTTCTAAACTGTTACTTCCTCATATTGCAAATGAGCAAAGAGCAGTGAAATCAGACTTATTCTGAAAAGCAGAAAAGTCGTCATACAGGATGTGAGTGTGAGACTCTGCAGAAACACTGTGTGCTACATACAGAGGGTCTGACCTCAGGCCTTTGTTTCAGTCTTTATTATGTTTTATACAGTTTTAAAATGTCACTGCAGTAGGTCCTTTTCATATGTGTGGATCAGCACAAATCATGAGGTCCGTTAGGAAGGTGTCTGTATGACAGGGGTGGGGGTATCCTGGGGGGGGGGGGATGGGTGGGGGCAAAGTCAGGTAATTCACTTCATCTGGGTCTTATCAGCAGTCCTGTGTTTCTCTCAGCACCACAATGATGTTTCACACATAATGGGGTCCGTGGGCCTCCTCAGTTATATTCAGGCTTTCAAAGTTCTTCAATCATAAAAAGTCACATGGATCTGACACTCTGACACTGTTATATTAATTTGTTTAAATTCATTGAAAATACTATATATTACAGCTAGTATTTGGATCCGTCTGCTCTTTATCCGTTCCTCACTGGCATACCTGGGTGTCTGTGCAGTGCTTTCCGGAAGCATCAGAACCATTCATAAGGGAATCTATGTGTGGCTGCCCTCTAGTGGATACACAAAATTCGGCTACTTAAGTAGCTTGACTATATTTCCCTCCTAGTTTAGTTTAGTTCCTAATTTAATTTAACAGATGAAACTGAAGGCAGAGCTGGAAATTAGTTTAGTCATGACTTCAGAAGTTACGCTGACATGGGATTCTGTACAATCAGAGATGAAGCTGCTGGATGGGATGGTCATCGCCTGCTTTTTCTGACTGATGTAGGTCTGGATGTAAAGTTACAAACTGCTTAATGTGTATCAATCTGTTTTATAATGTTCACACAAAAAAAGTGCTTTTAATGTGTCTGCACCTTGTATCTCCCACAATGTGCTTCTGCATTTGATATCTTCTTGACTTGGGGATAAAGAGATTTAACTGGATGGATTTTACTTTTGTGAAGCACTACAGTCCAAAGCTGAACTGATTGTTCAAAGCTTTTTGGTTTTTAAGCAAAACTACTTCATTTAATTTATCTGAAACCCACTTTGCGCCTTTCTAGACTCAACAAAGCATCATTGCCAACAAAATAAGTGAGTTACAGTTAAATCAGGTAAAGAAGTTTCATTTGGAATTTACTGATCCAGGTTTTCAGCACCACGGACAGCAACTAGACTTACTGTCATTTAATGGGAGTGAAAGCAGAAACCAATAGATCACACAGGGATATTTTCATTTGATGGTGTCTTTCTTTTTACTTTTGATATGCCGTCTTCCTCCTTAGCTGATATGTGAGGCTGCTGTCAGCTGAGACAAGCTGGTGTGATTTTACGCAGAGTGATAAGTGGGCGGTCCTGTTTTCGTGTGTTACATTTTCATTTGATGTTGGCCAATATGTATGTGGTACTGTTTCCTCCTTAACTGATATGCACAGGCTGTTGTTAGCAGAGACAAGCTGGTGTATTTGTACCGCAGATTGAAAAGTGGGCGTTCCCGATTACATCACTCTTTTAAAGAGTCCCTGATTGGTGGGCTCTGACGAGGAGGGGTGACCTAAAAACTCCAAACCATTTATCCATCCATCCATCCATCCATTTTCCAAACCGCTTATCCTACTGGGTCGTGGGGGGTCCGGAGCCTATCCCGGAAGCAATGGGCACGGGAACAAACCTGGATGGGGGGCCAGCCCATCGCAGCCAAACCATTTAAGTTTGTGAAATTCATTTTTAATAATTACCAATTTCAGAAAAATATGAAATGTTTTGTAAAGTATCAATTTATTAATCATGTATTTAAACAAATTATGACCAGTATAAAAGACACATACAAAACTGTACAAAAGTCTTGGGCTGTCGAAGAAAATGATGTTCAAATGATCTTCATCTTGGTCTAGAATTATAATATTTTGTCCGTCAAAGTGTGGCAGCTCAGTCATTTCAAAATCTCTTCTAAAGTTAGTAAAACATTTGCACCAACCATCCAATAGACCTATATCTTTTTATAACACAACTCCTATGGCTAATCAATGCATCATTAACATTTTGTCACGGGAGACGGCAGCGATCGCGGGCAGAGCGGCGATCATGCGGGCAGGCGGGTAAGAAGCAGGCAGACAGCCGAGAATCAGGGCAAACGAGGGGTTTAATCTCAGGGACGAGGGCACGAACATCAACTGACATCAATGACGGACAAAGGACTCGGGTAAGACACGGACTGAAATACACAGGACTGAGCAAATTAACTAGATACAGCTGGGTACAATCGGGAGAAAACACGTGGGTAATCAGGGGGCGTGGCACACAGGAGGAGCGGACGAGCCGGGCATGACACATTTGTTTAATTTAATTAATTAATTAAGTGAGCTGGTGGCAGAATTTAACAAATACATGGAATGGCTGGGGTGCCCCTGAGGAGAGGTTTAGGATCCAAAGCGTGGTTCACCTAGCGATCCAACAAGGCATCAGTAACTTTATGGAGAAAAGAAGAAATTCTTGTTAGTTTTTATTGTGTCACTTTTAATTTGCATATATTTTTATGATAATTGTGTTTTTGTTCTGAGCAAATATACACAACCCAATTAAATAGCATTAAACGTTTTCTTTGATGGCCCAAGACTTTTGCATAGTACCATATTTTTTCAGAATCAAGAGACAATTTAATAAAAACCAGTCTTACCTTCACAAGATAACGATTATTAAACATTAACCAGCAGGTGGCAGCAAAGCACTTGTGAATAAGTGGCCAATACGTGGTTGTACAGGTTGCCAGCAGATAATCATCCCCTCTGTTTAACTGACTCTCATGCTATGACTGTACAGACTGAGCAGGGCTGAGTGAGAGAGGCCTCACTGCAGTTAGCATAACCGTTTATTTTACAGCTCGTCTGACTCATTCTGCTCCACGAAGGTCATCTCCTCTGCCAGCTTCCTCTGATCCAGGGAGACCCTCTGCTTCTCTCTGATTGGTTCCCGCTTTCTACAGGAGGTCCAGTGCAGCTGAATGGTGATGATGGTGCAAATCAGGTAAAACACACCAGTCCCAGCTTTCAGTACAGCATCCAGAACCTGCTCCCACCTGTGAGACATATAATACACCAGTGTGTCTGTCAGTCACACATATCACATTTAAACCTGAAGAACAAAACAGTGAATCTATTCTGACTGAAGTAAAACCACCTTGATAATCGACAGCAGCACCGATCAGCTCAGTCCTACATACAGAGCCAGCTGGACCAAAGAGCTGAATAAGAGGGTGGATGTGAACAGTAAAGTCTTACATGCTTTATAGAAACACGGTACAGCCACATCGGTACTATTACACAGGACACATGTGAGGAACAGGAGACATTAACAAAGAGCATGAAAATAGCTAGAGATTATCACACAACATGTTACACTATTTTGTAAAAACAGGCCTGCAGTCATTCCCCAGCAGCACAGGGCAGAAGGCAAGGGCTCACCCTGGATGGGATGGGATCTCAAGTTTATTATTAAGAAAATGAAATAAAAAATATTTTTTTCCCTTAAAATTAAAATGACAGTTTCCCATTACTGTGTGATCAGGTAAATGCTGCTAGCTGGACCCCCACACTACTGTAAATGCTGCTGAATGCTTACCTCCGTTTTTCATTATCCCCTCCTTCTTCATCATGTGCAGAGAAAAGGAGAGCAGTGGAAACAGGAGAAAGGATAATTAATAAAAAGCAGGGTTTGCACTGTGGCCAACCCCTGACATTTTTTAACATATTGCTTATCATATTTAACCTCATGAAGTCGCCCGATTTAACTGACACTGTTACTTCTTCCAAGTCTCGTTTATCATATTGAATTAAATTAAAATGCAGATTTTTAAAATATTAAAACATTTTTCCATCAGTGTTTGTGTTAAGGTCCTTCCTTTTTGACTCAGTGACATGTTACATACTGTGCATCTCATTGGCTACAGTCTGCAGTACAGACATCTTACCATCAGTGACTGACAGATTAACCTGATCAGAGAGGCTCCACTGATCTTCACACCACACCAGTACCGATCGGAATCCTCAGCTGTCAGATTGTTGATGGTCACAGTGAAGACTCGCTGGTCAGGATCATCTCTGACTCACACTTTACCCTCCTGTGGAGAGTCAGTGTGTACTATGGGAGTACATGACCTCACATTATACCCTCTGCACCAGTACGGGACTCCACTCCAACAACCGCTGCAAACACCGCGCCTCCCTGAGAGCCATCACCCATCAGCTCATCAGCCACTGCAACCAACTGCAAAGACCTCCCTCTTTCCTGCATCCAAGTAAACCAATTCCTTTCCTTTCTAACAACCTAAACTGTCCTATTCACCTGCTATATTCCTTTAGGTTTATATTCCTACAAACTGCTTGCTTTGCAGAACAGTTTTTCCCTTTTTAGGTTAATCATTTTAAATCTGGTCACTGCATTTTCATGATTACATCGTTTGTGTCTTTTCCGTTATTTCATGTTTATTGTTTGTTAGGTATAATGTCTGTCTTATGTTAGTTGTAGGAATAAATGTATGTCTTTTTACACAACTTCAGCCTCCGTCATTGAGTGCTCACAATAGTCCCTGCCTCTGCGATCTGGCTACTACGCTCTGAAACCTCAAACTCGCCTGAAATATCGCGAGACTCTCTCTCATTGGCCGTGAGGGGAGCTTCGCTACCGATCGTTTACATTACCTGGTGACCCAGCTCGCTGGACGAGCCTACTAACCCAGGTTATTAAGCGATACGGGTTATTAATGAATCCCATTTAAGTCTCACATTAACAGACTCACTGGGATTCGCATTTGTGTTTGGAGGAGCCGACCATTCGGCATAACAATTGGTTACTAATCAGCATCAAATAATAATTAATTAAAAGTTAATTAATTTCAAAACATTTTGGTGGAGATATTAAAATATACCTGAGCTAATAATTCCTACAGCTGTCAGATTGTTGATGGTCACAGTGAAGACTCGCTGGTCAGGATCATCTCTGACTCACACTTTACCCTCCAGTGGAGAGTCAGTGTGTACTATGGGAGTACATGACCTCACATTATACCCTCTGCACCAGTATTTCACATGAGTTTTATATCTGTCACCATAGGAACATGGGATTGTTACAGATCATCCTCTCTGTACACAGGCCCATTTCACTGTAGACACACTGTCAGCACCTGTAGGGAAAATAATTAACTGAATAAGGATTTTCCATCTCATGACATCTCTAAGTAATTATGCTTGGTTTGTGTAATACTTAGATTAGGTCATGTGTAATTAACAGAACAGTGATGATGTATAAAAGTCAAAGACCATCATTTTACTATAAGAACAAGGAAAACAAAACTAGTGTCTGATCTTGGGAAGGGCTTCAGCAGGATGTGGGATCGGGAATCTGAGCCTGGCAGTGTGTTCTAGGGTCTGAGAGGAAAACCAGGACCTTAAATCCCTAGTAAAAGGCCTAGATGAGGGTTTCCGGTAATGGCGGCTTGCTGAGAAGACGTGCCCACTTCTGCTCCGCTATGTTTCTGTAAAATCCTGAATAATACTCGTTTATTGGACGTTGAACAAGACCAGTAGTGATGCCTCTCTCGCAAAAGAAACTTGGTAAAAACATTAGTAGACCGACTCAGTCGAAATTGTCTAACTTCACTTCTAAGTCGAGCTCCGAGGCTAGCTGTGAAGCTAATGTTAGTGGTGAAGATAGCGAGAATAATACCAACACCTGTCAGGTGATGGAGGAGAAAATTGACAAGCCAAATGAGAGGGGAAAGACGGTCGAAAGCTTAGACGCAGTACTGGCGGCTATTGCAAACTTGAAATCGGATTTTTCCTCCAAACTGGACGGTATTTTGTCAGCAATAGAGACTGTGAGGAAGGATGTTAATGAGTGTGCTAAGCGGGTCGGTGAGGCGGAGGCCCGGATATCTGCAGCAGAAGATAGTATCACCACCTTGGAAGCAAAGGCACGGACTCTTGAAAATAACAACAAAGATCTCGAAGACAAAGTGCTGGATCTGGAGGCCAGATCGCGACGTTCTAACTTGAGACTTGTTAACCTGCCCGAGGGCGCGGAAGGAGAGGACGCGTGCGTCTTCTTGGAAAACTGGCTGCCGGAGGCTCTGAACTTGGCACCGCTACATACCGCTCTGACGCTGGAGAGAGCTCATCGGATCGGCCAGAAGAATACGTCAAACACCGCTGCACCGAGGACAATGATCATGAAGTTCCTAAATTACAAGGATAAAATGACCGTGATAAGAGCTGCCAGGGCAAAGGGACAGATTCTTTTCAAGAACCGTCCGGTGAGATTTTATGAGGACCTGGCGACCGGTGTACACAGAAAACAGAAAGAGTTTAACGCCGTGAGACAACAGCTTCGCTCCATGGGGATCCGGTACGGCATGATTCCTCCCGCGCGACTGATAGTGACATACAACGGAAAGTCTCGCATCTTTAACCAGCCAGGTGAAGCGGAGAATTTTGTGAAGGCTCTGAGGTCAGAAAGTGGACTGGGTTGAGAATGTAATCATTGACATGCTGTGTGTTGGCATGAAGGAATAATTACTGAGCTTTAAGTTTTAAAAGAAGAGTGAAAGAGAAAGGCCAATTTGTTATATTTGTTTATCGGTCCAGAGGCTTACAGCTACTATTAGTAGCCTAATTTTCTTAATGTATCCAATAACGAGTTTTTCTGTTTATGTAGCGGGGTGGGGTAGGGGGGAAAGGTGTTTAGGCATAGTCGGTTGATCCTCACTTTTGGGTGGAACAACCTTTAGCTGTTAGACAAGTACCAGTATATATAGGGGGAGGGAAATGGGTACCAAAGTTCAAGTTAAAGGGGTATGTTCAATACTTATTGTTGTGGGTGTAGTTTTTGACATTCAGATGTTATTTGTTTCTCTATCCTTTAATATTTCAAATGTGTTGGGAAGCTCATTTAGTGCTGTGTGTTATGTCTGGTGGAATAAGAATTAAAATTTCTTCTTGGAACTGCAGAGGACTACAAAAACTGGAGAAGGTAAAACAAGTAATGACTAGGGTGAAATCTATGCACTCTGATATCATGCTACTTCAGGAAACACACCTGTTGTCTAGTCAAGAGGCGAAGATTAGGAGGAGGTGGCAGGGCAGTATATATTCTGCACCCTTCACCTCTCAGGCAAGAGGTGTTATGATTTTGATCCACAAATCTATACCATTCCATGTGACAAGGGTTATTAAAGACAAGGCGGGGAGATATATTATTTTACAGGGCACACTTATTACGGAAAAAATAATCCTGATAAATATCTATGCTCCAAACATTGACGACCCAAAGTTTTTTCATAATCTTTTTTTGACAGCATCATCTCTGTCTGGTAGCTTTATTATAGGAGGGGATTTTAATTGTACATTGAATCCAGAATTGGATAGGAGCTCAGGTATTGATTTCTCGCATCCTAAAAGTAGACAAACTATTCAACATTTTATGAAAGAACTTGATCTGAGGGATATTTGGAGGGATATGAACCCCAAGGTCTTAAAATTCTCCTGCTACTCAAATACACTTTTTTTTTTTTTTTTTTTTTTAGTTTCTGGCAATATGAGGTACAAAATAAAGGATTGTCACTACGATAGCATTTTAATATCTGACCATTCGCCAAACTCATTAATATATGAAGATTTAAGACTAAAAAGAGATCCCCCTAGATGGAGATTTAAACAAAAATAGACTATGCAAATAAATATTTATTTTGAAACTAATACGGATTAAACGTCACCCTGCACAAGGTGGGAAGCATTTAAGGCCTACTTAAGAGGTCAGATTATTAGTTTTACAAGTTATAGAGCAAACCAAACTTATAAGAAAACAAAAAAGTTGGAGGCGGAGATTGAGCTGCTTGAGGGAGAATACTTTCAAACCTTTTGTCCAAGAGTCCATCAAAAGCTTTTATTACTAAGAACACAGTATAACGAACTTTCTGCTTCTAAAGCAGCCTCACATCTTTTGCGTCTTAAACAATCATTCTATGACCAAGGGGAAAAGCCCGGGAAATTATTAGCCTGGCGCCTCCGACAATTACAAAATGAGAAAAACATTACTTCAGTTGTAAACAGTGATGGACAGATCATTGTTGACCCTCTAGGAATTAATGAAACTTTTAAGTTTTTTTTTTATGAAAAACTATACAGCTCAGACATAACACATATGGGACAAGAGCAAAATCTCTTCTTAGATACCCTTCAGATACCTAGCATTTCAGAACTAATAAGTGCAGACCTTAATACACCTATAACAAAGGAGGAAATATCTATAGCAATAGATCATTTGAAAACAGGTAAAACCCCAGGCCCAGATGGGCTGCCGACAGAAATTTATAGGAAATTTAAAACTAAATTGCTGTCCCCTCTTTTTGACATGTTCGCGGATTCATTTGAGAAGGGAATCCTTCCGGCTTCATTAAGAGGAGCTCTGATAACTTTACTACCCAAACCAGGTAAACCGTGCAATAAATGTGGAAACCTAAGACCAATAAGTCTTCTTAATGTGGATTTAAAGATACTTTGTAAAATTTTGGCTCGAAGACTGGAGAGATTCTTACCTGATCTAATTCCCTGTGACCAGAATGGGTTTATTGCAGGTAGACAGGGATTTCATAATGTGAGACGAGTGTTGGATATTCTTCATAATCAGGAAGGAAAAACAGACAATGCTTTACTATCACTGGATGCCAAAAAGGCCTTTGATAGAGTTGAGTGGCCCTACTTATTTGAAATATTAAAAAGATTTGGCTGTGGGGATAATTTCTGTCGGTGGATTAGACTTCTATATAATGAACCATATGCTGAAATACTGACAAATGGAATTATATCTAAACCATTTGAAATTAAACGGGGATGTAGGCAAGGGTGCCCTTTGTCCCCCTTATTGTTTATTTTAGCAATTGAACCGTTTGCCATTGCGGTGCGGTCTCATAAAAACATAACTGGTTTATCAGTAAATCAACAGGAACATAGAATTGCTTTATTTGCAGATGATGTCATCCTTTTTTTGGAAAAACTGAAAGATTCTATCCCAGCCTTGTTGGATTTATTACACACATTTGGACGGATATCAGGATATAAAGTGAACAAAGAAAAATCTTCATTAATGATACTTAACTCAGAAGAGAGAAGAAGTGCCGGAAATTCTTTCCAATTCAAAATGGTAGACTGTTTTACCTATCTCGGGATTAGGATAGTGCCATGTTTGAGAGACATTGTTGGAGCTAACTACACCCCTATGATAAATTCCATCATCTCATCTGTAGATAGATGGAAACCCTTGCCCTTGTCACTTATAGCAAGAATTAATGTTCTTAAACTAAACATAATGCCCAAACTTCTGTACTTGTTCCAGAACATTCCATTGTCACCTCCTGCTAATTTATTCTCACACCTGAAAACAATTTTTGTACGTTTTTTGTGGAATAATAGACGACCGAGGCTGCGTTTATCACTCTTGTACTTACCGTATGAAAGAGGAGGCCTCAAATGTCCCAATCCACTTTGGTACTATTGGGCAGCTCAATTGAGGACTATGATGTATTATTTTACAGATAAATCCCTCCCGCCTTGGATGAATATTGAAAACTGCTCGGTACCTCTTCCCCTTCCCCAATACCTATATTCAGCAAAAGTCAAAATGTTGAAAAAAAAGACAAAAAATCCTATAGTCAGAAATATGATTATAATCTGGTATCAGGTTAAGAAATATCTGGGTGAATCCACCTCTCTCGCACGCTTCAGCCCAATATGGGGTAATCATTTTTTCCCTCCAGGCAGAGCAGACCCTGGTTTTAGGAAGTGGGCTGACAAAGGTTTAAAGACAATAGGGGACCTCATGGGATCAGAGGATGAGACTTTGATGTCATTTGAGGAGTTGATTGCCAAGTATGATATTCCATGCAAACATCGATTTAAATATCTACAAATGAGAAACTTTATTAGATTATCTCAAAATCAATGCTTGTCAATCCCTCCGTTATCCACATTGGAAACAGAAATGAAAAAAGATTGCTTTGGAAAGGGAATAATCTCCAAACTATATAATATATTAGTAGAGGGTTCCCCTGAATCTTCTTTAGGGAAACTTAATGCCTGGAGGGAAGACTTACAGGAGGACTTATCCTCCGAAGACTGGGAGGAGGCATGTGCTGAAGCACAAACACAAACTACCAGTACCCGTCTTAAAGTACTGCAATATAATTGGCTAATGAGGACATATGTGACTCCAGAAAAGCTTAATAAGTATAATGGTGATAGCCCAGACTTGTGTTTCAGGTGTGGAGAGGAGAAAGGGACATTCTTCCACTGTATCTGGGAATGCAATAAAGTACAATTGTTTTGGAAAGAGATCAAACAAGCTCTGGATACTATATTGGGTATACAATTAGATCTTGACCCTAAACTATTTATTTTAGGTTTATATCCTGATGGACATCTTATGTCTAGAAAGATAATTACCGCCATGGACTTATGTCTACTGTTAGCAAAAAGAGTCATAGCACTCTCATGGAGGAAGACCAGTAAACCAAAACTCATTAACTGGATAAAGGAACTGTCCACAACTTTACCTATGGAGAAAATTACTTACATTGTCAAGGGAAAACTGTCACTTTTTCAAAACATTTGGGGTCCCTTTATGCAATATATGGAAAATGTGGATCTTAGTAGTATTGTGAATGAGGCAGATGAGATGTAATTGATGTCGGCCCTCTGCAGCTTCCTAAACTAAATAAATTTGAGTTTGTAATTTTGAACAATACAGAACAGTACAATTGAGGTGGAGTTGAGCAACCCTTGGAAAATAGAGAAACTTATTTGTTGTTGGGGTTTTTTATTTATTTATTTATTTATTTATTTATTTATTTTTTTATGTTTTTTGGGGGTTTTTTTGGGCTTTGTGTTTTTCTTTTATTTGATTAAGTTATTATTTACAGGTCATATTTTGTACTTCCACCTAAATATTTTTCTATCATCTTTTAAATGTCTGATTTGCAAGGAAGGTTGATTGATTGTTATACAATAATTTAGTTGCCTTGGATGCTCCTTTCGATGTGGAAGCACTCAAACTTCTGTAATTTCTGTATTTTTTTAAATTTTAATAAAGATATTGTTGGAAAAAAAAAGGCCTAGATGAGGTGAATGAATGGGCTTGTCACTGTGTGGGATGGCCACACCCCTTCAGTACTATGGCCTTATTTGTAAACATATCCAGTCCTGTGATACAGGCCCTCTCATATTCCCTCTATACATGCTTCCTTTGGGCTCTATTTGTGAACGTTATTATGTAAAATATCATTGCTATGCTGGTGATACGCAGCTCTATCTGCCATTAAAACCTGGTGACTGCTGCTCTCTGGTGGCCCTTTCTAACTGTCTGGAGGATATTAAGAACAGGACAGCAATGACTTTCGTCCAGATTAATGAAAACAAGACAGAGGTAATGAGTTTTGGTCACTGTTCATGATCTCAGAGAACAATTAGGGCCTCATTCAGAAAACTTCCAGTCACATACTAAAAATCTTGGTGTCATCTTTGATTCATCACTGAGTTTGATAAACAAATAAATGCTGTTGTGAAGGGGTGTTTCTGTCAGCTGAGTTCAATAGCCTGGCTTAAACCACACCTTTCAGCCAAAGACCTGGAGAGTTACTCCTGCTTTTATCCTGATTGGGTTACTGCCGTTCTCTGTACCCAGGTTTACCAGAAGCATCTTTATTCTGACTACACCTTGTTCAAAACGGTGCTACCAGGCTCTCAACAAAAAATAGACACCAAATTTCCCCTGTGTTGGCTGCATTGCATTGGCTACCTGTTAAGTTTTGAGAATTTCTGAGAATACAGTTTAAAGATTTCTTATTTCTTTCTAAGGCGATACATGGCATAGGTCCCCAGTCCGTCTCGGAGCTAATTCAGCCTTACACCGCTTCTTATTAGATGCATCTCTGTACTGACCCTGCACACACAGGAACACATTTTATTTATCTATTTAATCAGACTATTCTGCTTTGCACATCATGTATTTAACATTTATAGTGATTTTATATTTATTACTAGATTATTGTATAACTTTTGCACTGTTTTTTGAACTTGGTTGTTGCTTAGTCTTGTTTTTCCATGGAGCACCATTATACCAAAAAGAATTCCTTGTAGGGTCAACCTACTTGGCAATAAACCACAGTCTGATTCTGATTATTTTTTGTGTAACATTGTGTAACATTGGCCAATGTCTCTACTTTTACTATATATTTATATTATTTTGACCTACAGCACTTTGGCACAACATAGATTGTTTTTAAATGTGCTATAGAAATAAAAATAATTCAACTTGATATAGAAACATATTTCAAGTCATCCATCTTGCCGAGATGGGGGTTGCGCTGTGACCCCTGGTGGACAAATTATGCAGCAACAGCACTCATATCATGGTTGAAAGTTCTGTCTTCAGTCTCTCTGTTTCTTTTTAGTTATCATTAATTGGCCATTATAAACCAAATGCTGATAGCGATTTATCACAGACTCCTGCATTAATGAATTAAAATATTCATGATGAATAAAGAAGATGAATTGGCGCTAATGTGTATTTTTACTGTGTTATTGATGAGATAAATATTACAGTACACGGATCGCTCTGGTATCTCAGAAATTGTCTCCATTTTTTCATACAAATTTATCATTAGTACAGTAGTGCTTGCAGTTCACAAATGCTTTGGCCTACAAACAATTTGGTTCGCAAAAACTAAATTTGGTCAATGAACAAACTCGACCAGATTCCTTTTTTTATACTAGTGTAACACCGGCGGGGCGCATATCCCAGCATGCCCCGCGTACAATTGTAAATTGAAGGACCACGACAGGCACCCAACAAGCACCGAACCCAAATACACAGATGGGAAACACAATGTTGTCAGAAGCTGAACTGCGAAATGCAGATGCAGTGATAGATTTACACAAACTAAATACACGTTAGGAGCGGACAGGGTATACACACAAGACATGGGCAAAGTGTAAAGTGAGGTAGACCTTCAACAGCACGTCAGTCCATTGCAGGGCAATGGAAGTTGGAGAAATGCCATGTGAACAGCAGAAATGTGGTCATACAGGATGTGAGGGTGAGACTGTGTGCTGTATACAGAGGGTCTGACCTCACGGCTTTGTTTCAGTCTTTAGTATTGTGATGACATTGTGATAGCCCAGTGATAACTATACTGGATGGGTGGTACCCCTTCAAAGAGCAAGGGGAGATGGGATACCATTGTGGTATGCAAGCAGGTCCTCAGGGTTGTCACACATGTTTTTCTGAGGTGTACACTGCTGGTTGCTTGAGCCCCTGGATGAGACACTGGTCAGTGCCCTGCAGAATCGCTGTGGGCAGTGTGAGGACTTCTGCCCTCTCAGTTAAACAATAGGTGCAGGGACTGAGTCAAATGAGTCTCTCTGCATCCTGCTTAATGATATCAAGGGGTTGTGTAGGCGTGTCTGTGCTCACATGGCTCTATCAGTACAGAGTGAACTGGCCAGGGATCAGTTTATCTAGACACTTAACCCCAGATAGCTCACATTCAGACACAGCCAACCCCTCTGCGTCCCTAGACGAGGCCCTGGAACTGGCTTTGGAGAGAGAAATTGTGGGCAGCAAGGTGGCGGGGAACGAGGCGGGAGAAATCAACCAAGCTGTAAACGCCAAAGGGCTTGGAGGACCCAGGCCCTCAGGTTTACTTCCTGGAGGCAGACTGCCTGTAGGCTGACAGGCAGCAGCACCCCCCCCCCACCCCTCAATCCTCAGACAGTGTCCCAAGTTCACCGCCACCCAGGGTTCCGCCAAGGGCACGCATAGCCGGGAAGATGTGGGCCAACAAGGTTAATTTCCGGAACTTCCTTGTTGACACCGGGGAGGTGGCCCTGCTGCCACCTGCTGCAGAGGTGGTGACTACGGATTGGACTCACAGAGGCAACTTCTGTCACATACCCACCATAGTGATGTGAGTCGCATGTACTGCCCTAGTCCATACAGGTTCCACTGCAACCCTGGTGAGACCAGACACTGTCTAGAACTGACATTGGTGCAGGTGAGAACAATGACTGGTGACCTGGCCCCTTTAAGAGGGACGGGGTTGTTCCCTTTTGACATGGGGGGTTTAGTTGTGAATAGTAACTATGTGGATGGCTGACATGCTCGATCCCTCCATCCTGGGCCTGAATTTCCCCCGGAGCACGGCATGTGTGCTGGACTTTGGGCACAACATGCTGAGATTCCCTGCGGTCCATGTGTACAGTGGGGCCGCTGGCCCCGCAGCCTCTGCAGCTGACTGCCCACCCCTTACTGCCACTGGGCCTGTACCTCCACATCAGCTAGAGATCCCTTCCTCTGCTACAGTCACATGGGCCCCTGAGCCCACATGTGTCCCCTCCAGTGTAGCGCTGCAGCCTCACTCACTTCACTGGAGTCTAACGGGGTTTATCAGAGCGACTTACCTGAAGCTGCCATTGGAGGAGCCCATGATGACCACACGGTTGCCCTTGTGCCACTGCAATCCCACTGCCCTGGTCCTCTACCTCACACCATTGATCCCCTGCCCCACCCATACGGTTGTGTGCCTCTTCAGGTTTGCAGCCTCCTCCTGCACTGAGCGGCCATTTCAGAAGTTTAATTATTTAATTATACAGTAATACACACGTTTCCAACCATTAAAAACATTATCCAGACTTAAAGTCACTTGAATAAAAATATTTAAAAACTTGTTAGCATTTCAATATAGTATCTGGTTGGACTGTGTACTTCCTCTTTGTTTACATGGTTAACATAACACTCACAGCACAAAGTATGCTGTCCTCAGCATTCGTATCTCCGCAACATTCCAAAGATCCATCATAGGCCTTTAGTCTAAAAACAAGCTAAAATGGTCACTGAGAACCTTTGCGTCCATTGATTTCCATCAGCTGTGTTTGGAAAGTTCGAAAGAATTTCTGAGGCTACTGAACAGAGCCAGGGTTGCCAGCTCTCACCCATCTGGTGTGACACTCACACCTTCAGACTCTCACGCTCACGCAAGAAATCTTATTAAATCTTAGGGCAAATCTATATTATTTCATTATAAACCTAAAATTCGCTATATCAAATGCACTGGGGTACTTTGAAAACCCTGCAAACTATTTACAAGGTAATAAAACTGTTACGTACATGTAAATCTGTGTGCATACTTGTTTCAAACTGAAAATCTTATGCCAGCCAGCTAAACAAATTAGACAACCCTGCTACAGGGCTCTCTGTTCAGTTTTCGCTGAATGCTAAGGCTTCCCAGGCAAGCTACTGACCCTCCAAATTTCACAGACCTCTCGGCCACCCAGTAATCTGTAACTTTAGTGCTGAAAGCCTGACAGTGAGTGTATCATGTGAGGCAGCTGTGGAAATACAGACTCTCGTCTGTGCCACAAAAAACCTTCTACAGCGGCAATGTGGGATCTGTGCTCTCCGGGAGCATAACTGCTCGGTACGGCAGCTCCAGCTCTGAGGGCCGCCGAGTCCCGCTGAGGGTGATACGATGCGCCCAGAGAATCACCAGGACAGAACTGCCGCCCTGCATAAGTCCCCGGGGCCTTATGGCCGGGACTGAGAGGCCGAGGAGAAGCTTCTACCCCCGGCCAGTAGGATCATTAACATCACAGATTAAAAGCTAAAATATGCTATAACTACAATCTGTACTTTAAACATTTCTACATATTTTTTATACATTTTCATCTTTACTTTTTATATACCTTTTATTGTTATATTTTCTTATTATCTTTCTGTAGTTTCAGTTAATTCACGTTGTTTAATTTTGATGTCCTTTTACTAGTGTGTTTATTACACCGACTGGAGTAACGACAATTTCATTTCGCTGCCAGTGTACCACTACATTTGTACGACAAATAAAAATCTTGAATTTATTGTGTTACCCCCATCACATTATTTAATGTGTTCCTCATGAATTTCATTGTTTTCCTCAAAATAAACACGTATTCCAATTTTGGTTCTTGCAACACATTTCCAAAAAAGTTGGGACAGGAGCGATTTAGGGCCAGTAGTGAGGTAAATTGGTTAAATAATGATGTGATTTGAAACAAGTGATGTCAACAGGTGATTGTAATTATGATTTGGTACAAAAGCAGCACAAATACGTGAGAAAATTATTGAAATGTTTAAAAACAATGTTCCTCAAAGAACGACAGGAAGAGATTTGGATATTTCACCTTCATCAGTGCATACCATAATTAAAAGATTGAAGGAATCTGAAGCAATTTCAGTGCGTAAAGGACAAGGAAGCAAGCCTAAGTTGAACTACCGTGATCTCCGATCCCTCAGCATCCCACTGCATCAAGAATCGTCATTCATCTATAAGCGATATGACCACATATGACTACTTTGGCAAACCTTTGTCAAGTACCACAATACGTAGTTACATCCACAAATG
Organism: Brienomyrus brachyistius; assembly: GCF_023856365.1. Taxonomy (NCBI): domain Eukaryota; kingdom Metazoa; phylum Chordata; class Actinopteri; order Osteoglossiformes; family Mormyridae; genus Brienomyrus; species Brienomyrus brachyistius. The sequence continues at coordinate 9,798 of NW_026042938.1, read as the reverse complement.
CCAGTTAAAACTGTACTGTGCCAAAAGCAAGCCCCATCTTAACAGTGTCCAGAAGCGCCGTCGGCTTCTCTGGGCTCAGAACGCATCTGAGTTGGACCATCACACAGTGAAAACGTGTACTGTGGTCAGATGAATCAGTATTTCAGGTATTTTTTGTGAGAAATGGATGCCGTGTGCTCCAGACCAAAGAAGAAAAGGATCACCCAGACTGTTACCAGCAATAAGTCCAAAAGCCAGGGTCTGTCATGGTATGGGGTTGTGTCAGTGCCCTTGGCAAAGGTAACTTGCAGTTCTGTGATGGCACCATTAATGCTGAAAAGTACATAGAGATTTTGGAGCACAATATGTTACCTTCAAGAAGACATTTTTTCCAGGGACGCCCATGCATTTTTCAACAAACAATGCGAAACCACATTCTGCACACATTACAAAGTCCTGGCTGTGGAGGAAGAGGGTATGGGTACTTGACTGCCTGCAGTCCCGACCTGTCTCCAATAGAGAATGTGTGGTTCATTTTGAAGCGCAATATGTGACAACGAAGACCCCGTACTGTTGTCCGCTTTAAGACTTGTTTGCAGGAAGAATGGGACAAAATTACACCTGAAACACTACATCACTTGGTGTCTTCAGTCCCTAAATGTCTTTTAAGTGTTGTGAAAAGGAATGGCGACATTACAAAGTACTAAATGCTTTACTGTCCCAACTTTTTTTGAAATGTGTTCTAAGAACCAAAATTGGAATACGTGTTTGAAAAAGAACAATGAAATTCACGAGGAACACATTAAATAATGTGCTGTTGTATTGTTTTCAATGTAATACAGGTCAAAGATAATTTAACAAAGTGCTGTTTTCAGTTTGATTTTCATTTTACATACCATCCCAACTTTTTCTGATTTGGGGTTGTAAAATGTGAACACAAAAGCTTTTTTTGTGTGAACATTATAAAACAGATTAATTCGTATTAAACAATTTCAAAGACATAGACATCTAATATGTGTGTGTCTGTGAGAGAGAGCATTTCAATTAATGCCTATAGTTCAATATTTGTTATATGTGCTGAATTTCATGGTCATCATTTTGGAAAAAAAGCTACCTAAACCATACGGGACTTAGAAATGGGTTAAAACTGACAGGACGATACCAGATATCAAATTGTATAGTTAGGATGAATGTACTGTTAAACATCAGCACCATTGGAGGAGTCATGCATGGTGAGGCAGGGGGATATCTGTACATTAATGGGCGATGCATTACTGGGGATCTTTGGCGCCACCTTTTGACCAGTTACAGTCGTCATCAACATTAAAAAAACATTTCCATTTCCACTGCGTGAAAAAACAAATTGCACCCTATTTATAGAGTGGGAGACTACTTTTTGCAAGGATTTATATCTCCTGAAATTGCTTCTTCACAGATAAGCACCAGAATGTTCTTTTCCCAGATGGTAGTAGGGACAAAATCTCCTACCACTGATAATTCTGACCATACACAAATTTTTATTTTTCTGCGTCTTGCGATTTTATCGTATCAAAAATAACCAGTAAATCCTATTATTATCCTGCTACCCCCACTCTACCAAAACTCATGAAATGATATGATACATTTGGAGGAGGAAGATTTCTAATTGATCCTTTATACCCACCAACCAGACCAGTATAAGAAGCTGTATGATGTAAAGCCTCTTTAAATGGGTACAGACTACTTCCGTTTATTGTAATAAGTATCTCATAAATTTGACTTTACACTTTTGCATGGTATTGATAGATTTTGAAAGTTAATTACTTAACACAATTCTTATTAAAATTGTTCATTATACAACCTGAATGTCTCAAGGTAGCACATTAGTACAAAAGACGCTGTATGATGTATTATTGTAGCAGTCAGATGTTATTTTAACCAATGTACAGGTTTACCTTTAATTTAATTCTACAAACATAATCAAAATCACTTGTGAAAAAGACATTTAGTCATTTACTAAGGCAGATACAACCTGTGGAAGCACAGCTAAAAGCATACCATCACCCATTATAGAGTGACCCATTGTCTTTGTAACTGAGTAATCACAACTAAGTGCAATTTACTATAATGAAACTGTACACAGAAACTGTAAAGGCAAAGGTAATTTATTATGATGAAATGCTTCCAAAATGCCCAGTGTGCTTCAGCGTTTCTCCTTTTCTCCAGTCGTCGACAGGTCCTGTGTTTATTAGGTGATCTGTGATGTAGGAGATCCTGAGAATGACTGCTGCTCCAAGGATGATTGGCAGGTGGCTTTTCCCAGGAACAGCGGGCTGGAGATGTAAAGGTGGGATGGAGAAAATAAAGTGTAGGGGAATACAGAGTACAAACAACCATAAGAAACACACGGCCCATGGCCATATGTCCACAAGACAACCACCCGCCCAACCCGAGAGGGAGCCCACGAGGGACTAAGGGGGGCCCAACCCCTGTAAAAGGAGGTCCGCAGAGGGGGGACAGACAGCGAGCCCCCCAGTCCCTCCCGCAAGCCCTCCACCGAGGGGAAGCGGGTCCAGGGCCAAAGGGCCCCATCAACCGGGAACACTCCCCTGGCGGACGGTCCCCCCAGCCCGCTCCCCGGCAGGACGGATCACCGCCCACTGTAGCGACCCGGCACGTCCCCCCCCTCCCCGACACTGCAGGATGATCTAAGGGAGACCCATACAAACAAAGTGCACCCCCCCCCCCCACCACCCAGGAGCGGACCTGCGTCAACTGGGGAGCGGCAGACCCCCCGCCCAGCCCAGACCGAACCCTACAATTCGCCTAGAAGGGCTCAGAGCATCCCTAGATACCCCGGACCGCCTGCCAGGGCCCCACCACGGCGCAGCAGAGCCAAGGACCACCCAGCCCGCAGCCCACAAGAGGAGACGGCCCACACCGGCCAGGGCCATCTTCTACCTGCTGGGCCACCCCACACGCGCAGGGCCAGAGACAGAGAGTTAGGGGGGACCCCTCAGCCCCCACTGATTCCCCGTCCCATGTTAATGTGAAGTGTGCATGTACAAGTGTGAGAGAGTTGTGTGTTTATGTCTACAATGCATTAAAATTAGTGGGTGCAGATCGAGTATGAGGGCCCCACCACTGGCAGATGGCAGAGTCCCCCATCCCCCTCCCTGCACCCCAAGGCCCTAATGTAGCATGGACTGTGTATATAACTAAAGTGCAAAAAGCAGGTGAACAGTCGAGGCACGGGCACCCCACCGCTGGCAGACGGCAGAACCCCACCTGCCTATACCCACCTCCTCAGCCCTAGTGTCATGTGGTGTCTAATGTGCAAGTAAAACCTCCCCACTGCCCCTCAAAGCTCTAGTGTTGTATGAAATGTGATGTCCGGCCCAGGGGAGCAATAAGGGCGTGCAGGAGTGGGCCCCCCCCGGCACCGGGGCCAGATCCCCGACTGGCCCCGATTAGTCCTCATCCCCGACCCCACACAACCGGCAGGGGCGGCCAACCGAGGGGGTTCAGGGGCGCCACATTAACAATTGTTAATAAACATTCCACTATACATCTCAAAATTTAGCACACTTAATTCATTATCTTTGATACTGTTTCAAACATTTAATGTTCCCCAAACAGCAGCAGAAGAACCACAGCTTCATCTTCCTTGTATTTTGGCTCTTCTCTGTGTCAAGAGCTCTACAAGCTCAACTTTAATATTAATTTTCCACCACTTCTACATCTTCTATCTATACCAGACCCACATCTATCTCTACACCGCCAGTTTCCTCTCTGAAGAGTCTCAGAAACAATGCCAGCATTGCCTATCACTCTCACACCCTCCCCTCCCTTACACCAGTCCGTCACACCTCCCAGTCCCCCCATAACCTCCCCAGCCTGGACAGTGGGGGGTGTCGCTGGTGAGCACTCCTCCAAACCTTTCCTCTCTCCCCAGTCGATCACCTCGTCCCACAGGTCCCAGGCTCCCCAGTGCTGGTCGTTGGTCCAGGAAACAGCTTTCGGAATTTTCATTCTGGTTAACATAATTAACTAGCCGTCTGTGATACTCTCAAAGCCAAACTAGACACTGTGTATTTTCAACGTACTCCAGACATTTGCTAAATGCTATTCACCAAGAATGCCTATGGAAAGGGATGGAGCCTTCATTGGCTGCTCGTGGCATCGAGGCTACTCCGATAGAAGCGGCCAAATTGCTAAAACTGTTTCACAACCTATACAGTAACGCTGGCGAAATCAGGACGCTGCTTCGGTACGTTATAACATCGCCATGGTAATGAACCCAGCAAACGGTTAATCTTACTTCAACAACATGGGACATTTAAAAAGTAAACGTATAGGGGCTCTTTTCAGAATAACATCTTCAGATGAAACGCATTACGACAGACCGGATGAGTAAAACCAATCATATCAACCATAAGGCTTGTTGTTTTTAAGTTTAACACAATTATTTTCTCTTACAATTTAAATATAAACAATCACATTACGAAAAATGGCCACAGCATCTACAGTTTAAGCTACTAATTTTAAATATATTTCAATTATATTTTGCGGCAATATTTGCATGAACTATATCACGACATACAATGAAATATATAATTAACTATGCTAACAAAACATAATCTGAAGAAATAGCAAGAAACATACGAAGAGATGCTTCTCACCGCTGCGCCATCGCTCTGTCAGAAAGTTTATGTTCAAACTGCACTGATTTTGTTTCTATGGAAACCAGCGAAATTTTTCATTGGTCGAAAGGATGAAGATATGTACTGACGCCATTTTCAACGAATGAAAACGAGAATTAATTGTCAGGGCGGGACGAATTTGAAGGTGAACCAATCAATAGTAGTATGTTTAGCTCGTGCTTGTTTTGGCTGAGCGTGATTGGATTTGTTGATCTAACCGCCTTCAAGCCCGTAAACCATGTATCTACTTGTCAATGGGAAACCACGCAGTTCTGTCTATTAATACTGACTGTAATTTTTTTATGACATTATGTCTTTGCTATGCAGTATTACGGTAATGCGTAATACCGCGATGTTTGGGGTGCCCCGCTGTTTTTTTTCCACAGCTGGTGAACGCAATTAGCATTTTAGCCACGTTGGTAGGTACGCTTTTGAGAAAGAACACTATAGTTCTTGTTATTCACATTCTGTGTCCTGGTGTTTTTAATTTCTCATAATGTGAACAAAGATATGTCATATACAACGTTTTTTGAGAGACTAAATTTTGGTTTGATTATAATTTATTTAATGGTAAATAAAGTTCTTATATAGCTATTTTAGAATTAGTGCAGTCTTTCGTTTAGAATTAGCGCAATATTCTTAAAAACCTGCATGTTCAAACCAAACGCCCATGCCATAATAACTGCTTTACAGATATTTCATTCAGGAATCTATGGAGGGTATACTGTAGGTAGGCCTGTTTGTGTGTGTGTGTGCGCGCGTTTGGGTGGGTGGTTATGTACATAGTGCTATAAAAACATGTTATTTTGACTTTGTAGGGACATGTTTTCGGTCCCGAAAGTAAGATACTGAATTTTATTAAATTCTGTGAATGCAGTCAAATGAATAATTCAAAAAGTCTTGCATTTTGTTTGGTTGCTTACTGTTACTGCTTGGTAACTACTGCAATGTTTAAGGTTGCCATAGTTAGGATTGGGGTTACGCCCATACAAATGAATGGAGAATCTCCACAAAGATTCAAATACCTAATCTCTGTGTGTGTGTGTGTGTGTGTGTGTGGAGTAGGTGTATATTACATTGTGGGGACCAAATGTCCCCCACAATGTGACAAAAACCCCCCCGTTATTTTGATGTTTTGGGGGGCATTTTCAGGTACTCACAAAGATCTGTAAATACAGTCAAAAAACTAAAAATGCCAAAAGTCTTGTATTTGGTTTGGTTACATATGGTTAAGGTTAGGGGTTGGTAGGGGTTAAAGTTGTCATGTTGGGATTAACAGTTTTCCCCATAGAAATGAATGGAGAGTCCCCACGAAGATATAATTACATAGCTGTGTGTGTGTGTGTGTTGTGTGTGGTATCAGATCAGTCCCTGAGAGTTCAGTAGTCAGGCGCCAGTTTCTGAGTCTGGTTGTGGAGGCCTGAATGCTTTTCCAGATGCCAGAGTGAAAAGATTATGTGAGGGGTGGGTGCGGTCATCCACAATGTTGGTGGCTTTGCGGATGGAGCGTGTGATGTGAATGTCCATGATGGAGGGGAGAGAGACTCTAATAATCTTCTCAGCTATCCTCACTATCCCGCTGGTCTTATGATCTGAGCGAGGCAGTTCCCAATTCAGACCGTGATGCAGCTGCTCAGGATGCTCTTGTCTAAGGAATCAAAAATGTGGTTCCATGGGGTTCCAGACAGTGACCTTTTTTGGAGACAGTGAGACTAAATTTTATACCTAGGTGCACCAGTTATGACATTGGTCAGGTAGGCTGTGGTCTGTTAGTTGGTGACAAGTGGCTGGTGATCCTGCAACCCAAGCAGAAGTGAGCAAACTTGTATCAGCCAAATAGACAGGAGAAAGCGGATTTTTCATTGGACTTCAGGACTCCTGAGTAACAGATAAAGACAGAGAAACAGCAAAGTTATGGAGAATCAGGAAGTAAGTGCCAGTCTGCGCAGATCTGAGGTCAGTGAGACACACATAAGGCTCCTCTGATGCTCCTCTTCATCCGCTGATGGGCCTCCAGGTGAGAATCACAAATCAAACATAATACAACTGACACAAAGGCCTGAGGTCAGACCCTCTGTATGCAGCACACAGTGTGTCTGCAGTCTCACCCTCACATCGTGTATGATGACATTTCTGCTTTTTAGATTAAGTGCTTGTCTGAGAATAACTTCTGCATCATGCTAATTATTTAGCTGTTTCGTGCTCATGGGCAAAAGAAAAATGAGGATTAAGTTAAATATATCAGAAATAAATTTCTAATGTGGCTCAAGGCCACAGTAAAGTGGACCATCACATCAAGTAAGTACAAAACAGCCTTTACTAATACGCTAAGGGTTAAACAACATATAAGATGTGCATAATCTGACAGTATATCAGCGTGAGAGCAAGGCTGGCCCTGGAAGTGGTGTGCATGCAATGGCAGAGCAAAGTTAGAGACACCCGCTAAAAACTTTCATTTCATCTCACTTGCTCCTTTCTTCTTTTTCCTTCTTTTTTTCCCTCCTAATCTGTCCATCCTCTTCGGCCAGCTCACCCACTGCATCACCATGCCGCCTAAAAATGAAATAAATAATTTTTTTAAATTTAAAAAATGAAATCGATCAACATGAGAGGCCTATACAGAGTTTATAGAACCCCTCATGGTAAAGCAAACATGTTTGTCACAGCAGTGCATTCAGACCATGATTCTGCTAAAGCTGCCGGACAGGACAAAGGGAAAAAAAAGAAGAAGGTGGGGGTCAGTGCAGCAGTGGGTAGTTCAGGTCCAGAATGTAAAAATCCAGACCAAGATTTAGTTTCAACCAAACAGCTGAGTACTCTGTATCAGTGTCATTCTTAAAGTCGTGTTTCAACTTCTGGCAAAGTTCTCCCAGGAGCCTATCTCTGTTGTATGTACAGTCGGCATGTAATTCATCTCCTGCCCAGGTCCCTGACAAACAGTTGGAGGCAGAATTACTTGTTATCAGAGTATGTGAATTTTTACACACACCAGCAGCTGTGACAGAATAAGATATTTCCTTTATACTGCTGCCACATAGTGGACACAAAGAAGACTGCAGTCAATTCTAAAATCAGTCAGTCAACATGCTACCACCACAGACTATAATCGGGAAGTGATCAAACTTCATGGAACAATATGAATATAAACAAACAGATGTAGTAAGTATATTGTGCAAAATGTATCTTCATCTTAACTACGCTGAATGGTGGAGTCCCAGAGTAAGTGATCCTCACCTGGAGGCCCATCAGTGAAGAAGAGGATGAAAAGGAGCATCAGAGGAGCCTTATGTGTGTATCGCTGACCTCAGATCTGTGGAGACTGACACTGACTTCCTGACTCTCCTTAACCTCACTGCCTCCCTTTTTGTGGGTTTTAAATGTTTAAAAATCATCCATCTATCTTTGATTTTCATAAACTGTTTGTGCACTGATGCATTTCCTGTCTATTTCTTGTCTGTAAAAAGGAAAACAGTTTGATGCTGCTGTTGTCCTGCTCTTACCAGGAATAAATATTTTGATTTCATCTAGAATCTTATCATTTTAGAAACATGATTTCATAGCAAAATTATTGATAGCTGGTCTTCACAGTGAATCATTCATGCTCACAGAATTTAAAACTACAAACAAATTAATCAAATAAGTCTAGTTCTTTTCTAAACTGTTACTTCCTCATATTGCAAATGAGCAAAGAGCAGTGAAATCAGACTTATTCTGAAAAGCAGAAAAGTCGTCATACAGGATGTGAGTGTGAGACTCTGCAGAAACACTGTGTGCTACATACAGAGGGTCTGACCTCAGGCCTTTATTTCAGTCTTTATTATGTTTTATACAGTTTTAAAATGTCACTGCAGTAGGTCCTTTTCATATGTGTGGATCAGCACAAATCATGAGGTCCGTTAGGAAGGTGTCTGTATGACAGGGGTGGGGGTATCCTGGGGGGGGGGGGATGGGTGGGGGCAAAGGTAATTCACTTCATCTGGGTCTTATCAGCAGTCCTGTGTTTCTCTCAGCACCACAATGATGTTTCACACATAATGGGGTCCGTGGGCCTCCTCAGTTATATTCAGGCTTTCAAAGTTCTTCAATCATAAAAAGTCACATGGATCTGACACTCTGACACTGTTATATTAATTTGTTTAATTCATTGAAAATACTATATATTACAGCTAGTATTTGGATCCGTCTGCTCTTTATCCGTTCCTCACTGGCATACCTGGGTGTCTGTGCAGTGCTTTCCGGAAGCATCAGAACATTCATAAGGGAATCTATGTGTGGCTGCCCTCTAGTGGATACACAAAATTCGGCTACTTAAGTAGCTTGACTATATTTCCCTCCTAGTTTAGTTTAGTTCCTAATTTAATTTAACAGATGAAACTGAAGGCAGAGCTGGGAAATTAGTTTAGTCATGACTTCAGAAGTTACGCTGACATGGGATTCTGTACAATCAGAGATGAAGCTGCTGGATGGGATGGTCATCGCCTGCTTTTTCTGACTGATGTAGGTCTGGATGTAAAGTTACAAACTGCTTAATGTGTATCAATCTGTTTTATAATGTTCACACAAAAAAAGTGCTTTTAATGTGTCTGCACCTTGTATCTCCCACAATGTGCTTCTGCATTTGATATCTTCTTGACTTGGGGATAAAGAGATTTAACTGGATGGATTTTACTTTTGTGAAGCACTACAGTCCAAAGCTGAACTGATTGTTCAAAGCTTTTTGGTTTTTAAGCAAAACTACTTCATTTAATTTATCTGAAACCCACTTTGCGCCTTTCTAGACTCAACAAAGCATCATTGCCAACAAAATAAGTGAGTTACAGTTAAATCAGGTAAAGAAGTTTCATTTGGAATTTACTGATCCAGGTTTTCAGCACCACGGACAGCAACTAGACTTACTGTCATTTAATGGGAGTGAAAGCAGAAACCAATAGATCACACAGGGATATTTTCATTTGATGGTGTCTTTCTTTTTACTTTTGATATGCCGTCTTCCTCCTTAGCTGATATGTGAGGCTGCTGTCAGCTCAGACAAGCTGGTGTGATTTTACGCAGAGTGATAAGTGGGCAGTCCTGTTTTCGTGTGTTACATTTTCATTTGATGTTGGCCAATATGTATGTGGTACTGTTTCCTCCTTAA
>NW_026042936.1:0-73940 GCF_023856365.1 Brienomyrus brachyistius | reverse complement strand
TGATCATGGGGGAAGCCAGGGAGAGAATGGGGGTTCCAGTTGGCACCACTATGGTGATAAGGATAAGATAAGGTGATAAGAATTGAATTACAATGATCATAAAAGTCTCCACCCTGTCCTGTCCCGTCCCTGTCTCAGGATCCTCACACTCCAGGGGGTCACTCTTTATATGTAAATTCACTCACAACACCTACACACAACACCTTGGTGGGGAGGGCCTTTTTGGGTATAAAGGGGGGTGAAGAACTGTCTTCAATTTGTATCTGAGCTGCCTTTCAGTACCCGGTGTGTCTCTACACTGTATTACATTGTATTATTTTTGCTGTTCAATAAACCATCATTTTGCTGAAACTGCGGAGACTCTGCAAGTGGATTCCCTACACCTTGCAGCAAGTAAAACGTCATCACAGCTGTCTGTGTTGTTCTGTGTTCAGAGACTGGTTTGTTTCCAGCGCATCTTCAGAAGAAGATAACCCTAACATATCTCTCCCCTCCATCACAGATATTCACACCACACACTGCATCCGCAAAGCCACCACCATTGTGGATGACCCCACCCACCCCTCACATTATCGTTTCACCCTCCTGCCTTCTGGAAATAGGTCCCGGAGCATTCGGGCCTTCACAGCCAGACTCAAACAGCTTTATCCCCCATGCCGTCAGACTACTGAACTCTCAGGGACTAATCTGATACCACACACACATACACTCATTAACACACTTTATTATTTAACTACTATTTTTTATCTTATTGTCGCCATGTTTACAGTTACTTTTATTTATTTTTATTGCTACCTCATTGGACAACCAAACTGCGCCTTCTCAGTACTGGGTTTACTGTGCTGTTTGTGCTCGTTGGTGTCAGTTGTCCTCTCTTTTTGCACTGTCCTGCAATGTTTGCACAGTTTTTGCTCATTATGCACCATACAGTATGTTGCTAGGTTGGTATGTGTTAGTCTTCTGTTAATTTAAGTAGCACCTTGGTCCGAGGGAAACAGTTTCTTTTGTAACTGTACTATACTCAACTGTGTAAAGTTAAAAATAACATTAAAGACCTACTTGACTTTTACTGAACAGGTGCTAAAGTGAAATTACTTGCTTCTGGGAAAGAACTCCAGCTGAAATTCTGTACAACAATTATGGGAGACATATGGGAAGGACGCGGTGTCAGACCTGCCCCAGTGGGACGAATGTGGTTTTCCTAGTAACAGCAGCTTCAGTCCCAATCAGATAAGCCAGATGCATCTGAAATTAGAGGAACGGGATCAGACTGGTTGCTCAGGGACTAATGTGGTAGAACTAAAACAGAGACAAATTGGACGGTGTTTCAATTGTGGGAAAATGAGACAAAGCAGGCAGAGGAGATGCGGGTGGCAAAGAAGCATGAGATAAGGAATGCAGAGAATGTGGATGAGGGTGAGACTCCTGTGAAAACTGTGTATTGAAAATTAGGGCCATAGTATTGTCATCCATCCTGTCAGGGTATGGAAATACACTGAGGGTAAATGGCCTAATGCAGGAAGTGTCTTAATCCTATAACATCCAGCTGATTCAGGCTGTGGGGGACAGTGTAGTACTGCACTCTTCTGGCTGGGACCTTGAATAAATGAATGAATGTTACATTTATACAGCCCTTTTCTAAGATACACAAAGAGCTTTACAGAAGCACTGGGGAGCCACTTCAACCCAAACGTGAGGCAGCAGGAGAGGGGGCCCAGGCAGAGAGAACAGCCAACAAGACGGGTGCTTCCACAGACAGGACGGGGGCCCCGGCAGACCAACGCTGACGACTCCTGGGACCAAGTCAACAGAGCAGCTGTCGTCATTGTGACTCACCCTCATACATCCATCCATTGTCTAAACCGCTTATGCTACTGGGTCGCGGGGGGTCCAGAGCCTATCCTGGAAGGATCTGTGCACGAGGCAGGGAACAACCCAGGACGGGGGGGCAGCTCATTGCAAGGCACATTCACACACCATTCACACACACATGCACTCCTACGGCCAATTTAGCAAGAGAGAACATGCAAACTCCCCACACATGTGACCCAGGCGGAGACTCGAACCTGAGTCCCAGTGGTGGGAGGTAACAGTGCTAATCACTGCACCACCAAGCAGCCCCACCCTCATACATGATTTCTGATTCTTGATTTTAATCCCCTTTTCTGTTTTTGGCAACATATAAAGTGCTGTGAATGTCACTGTCAGATTGTCATATCATCCTCCAGTTGTCCCTTGTCACCCTGGATGCACATTGAGTGTTTGCTAAATATTTTATCTTGTAGTGTTCCTGATTTTTTCCTGTGTTTTAATTTGCAATTCTCAAATTTCATGACTGGCATCCGTGGGGACGATTAATTAAACCTGTTAACTCTGCACTTCAATTTCAAACTGTTGGTAACATGTGTACATATTTTTGTCTGATCTTTTCACCACCAGGTGGCGATATAGCAACTCCAGAGTTATTGATGGCTAGAACAAAAAAAACACAGTAACACAGAGGTGTAGCTAAAAATTCTGGGCCCCTGACAGAATGTCACCTTGCGCCCTCTGTCGAATTTTACATTCTGTGAAAGAGATTTGTTGAGCCATCTTCCAATGTAATCCAATCCAGCTCTTTATTTGAAAAGCACTTTAAACAACCTTATGGACCAAAGTGCTGCACAAAGGAATAAATAAAAACATTCACACACTTAAAAACGAAGTAAAAGAAATTTAATAAAAACCAAAACATTCAATGTGAGTAAAAGGCCATTAATAAAAATTTAAAAAAATCTATTAATTAATAAAGAAAAGGCTAAGATTAAAATAAGATTTACTATTAAAATTAACATCTCACAATGTGTCAAAGGTGAAGGAGAAGAGATTAGAAGAGATTTAAAAACGGACAGAGGGGATTCCTCTCTAATGTGAAAAGGCAAGTCATTCCACATTTTAGGAGCTGCGACTGCAAAGGCTCGATCCCCTCTAAGCTCACGCTGAGTCTTAGGAACCGTCAGGAACAGCTGATCAGCTGACCTGAGAGAGCGGGTGGGGGTGTAAGGGTGAAGCAGCTCACACAGGTCAGATGGAGCAAGACCACTGAGGGCTTTAAAAGCAAATAACAGAATTTTAAAATGAATCCTAAAATGTACGGGCAGCCAGTGGAGTGAGGCTAAAATGGGGGAGACATGCTCATATTTCCATGTGCGGCAGCATTTTGAACCTTCTGGAGGTGAACAATAGTGGAGCCTCTAACCCCAACATAGAGGGCGTTACAGTGGTCCAAACTAGTAGTGACAAAAGAGTGGATTACTGTCTCAAAGTGCTGCCTAGAAAGAATTGGCTTTATTTTGGCCAACTGCCTCAATTGTAAAAAGCTTGACTTGACAACTAACCTTATCTGAGTGTCAAACTTAAGGTTGGTGTCGACTTTAACCCCTAGGTGTGTGATGACTGGTTTACAATATTGTTCCAAGGAACCTAAAATTACAGTGGAGGTCAGAGGAGTGGAGTTACCAAAAACCAACACTTCTGTCCATTACCTCCCCACTTCCTTGTTAGTTACAATATTTGTTCTGCATTACTGTACTGCTTTGGAGCCTTTTGATATTAAGGTGAATAACACAGGTGAAAAATTAAGGTGAAAAAAGAGACAGATGCATTGACAGCAGTCGTGGCCACACTTTGGACTGGGAGTGTAAGAGCAAAGGAAACTGAATCCACTATGTTCTGTCCTGTAAATTTTTATTAAACACCACATGACACACATACGAGTCCTGTTTTAACTTTCAGGGCTGATGGTCTGCAGCCTGGCTTGTGTTCTACAGTGCAGCGCAGGTGCAGTCACTGTGCTGAGCCCGGCGTTATATTAATGACGCAGCCTTTCACACTGACCAGTGAGAAATAACCTTGAAAATGACTGTGCTCTTTGTGGTTCTCCTTTTTTCTTACCACCAAGCAAGAGACTAAACATATTTTCTACTTATCAGTTATCAGAAATCAGAAATGTCATGCAGTAATCAGAGGTTAGACAGCAAGAATGACTTTTGTATTTTTATCTTTTGTCAATCTTTTATCCAGCGACTACTAATTCTCATCGGGGTCTGGAGAGGGTGGGACCTGTCCCAGGAAGCACAGAGCACAGGCCTGCATGGGATGCCATTCCACACAAGCAAAAACAATTAAGATGGTCAGATTTGCCTCACTGTGTGATTTTGACTGAAAGATGAACTAAGCACAGTCTTGTGTGTATAAAAATGCGTAGATTCATTTAACTTTAACAATGAGATTCAGCAACATGACCTTATAGTGTTAATGATCGGTATCTTACTGGTATTAACTGAATTATGCAAAATTCTACATTATTCTATATTATTGCACCCAAATTGTTCATACTGACTAAATGTAATTACTGACATCCTGGACATACTGCTTTTTAGGTTTGAATTTAAAATGTTAGTAGACAAATTCATGCTGTCAATAACATCTCACTTGCTCACCCACTTTTAGATAAAAATACCCTTTGTGGTTTTTCTAGTGAAGCAGTGGGCCTGAGCTGAGGACCTGATGGTTGTGTGGTTTTCGCTCACTGAGAAGAGAGACACAAACACCCTGCTCTCAGTCGGTCAGTCTTCCTGTAAAATGCAGAGGTGAGACTGCTAGTGGAAAATTACTGACTGCAGCGTCAACAACACATATAAACAGCAGCACAAACAAAATGTTCCACAAATGCAGGACATCTGTATGCTTACAGCACACATCAGACACGCTGACCCTCAGCACTGAGCTCCTCCAGGCTCTGTGCTCTCCCTCTTCTCTTCAATTTCTACACAAATCACTGCTGCTCCAGTGAAGATCCTGAATTTTGCAGGTGATACTACTGTGTTTGCCATCATAACTGAAGGTGATGAGTCTGCCTACAGACTGGAAGTCGTACAGCTGACCATCCAGTTCTGAACTCACATTATCCCAAATGTCCACATGCTTAGACTCCTCTCATCATCAGGGAGGAGCGTCCCTTGGCACTGTAGAGTAGATGGATGAGAGCAGGCTGATAACAAGGCTGTCATCAATTTTATGTGACACCTCTCACCCCCCCAGCAGACTATGGAGGCCCGTAAGGGCAGCTCCTTCAGTAAGAGACTCAGACACCCGGCGTGTGACAGAACGGTACCGCAGGTCATTGGGCCCCACAGCAGTCAGGCTTTATAATCTGCACTCTGCTCATTGAACTTTTCCCCTGTTCACTGTCTTCTGATACAGTTTCTATCTGCTGCTGATCTGCAATATTGTTCCTCCTTATTCACTGATGTGCAGTGTTGCATTGAGCCAGTGCATTATGCCCTGTGTGGCAGCTTCCTTTGGGAGGCTAATATCTGGCACATGAGCAATAATGTTACATGCAATAGGATTGTGTATAAGTTAAGGATTGTGTATAAGTTAATTTTAATATTCCTATAATATTCCTCTGTATGTAATATATTCTTATTTTTTGTTTCTATTATTACCCTATATTTATATATACATCCATTTATTTTACATTCATAATGATGTTGTTTGTTGTTTTGTGCCCCACTGCTCTTGTAACAAGCCTCAGTCTTGACTCTCCCTTTTAAGGTCTTGGCCTTAAATCACACTCGATATAGGTGGTGTCGTCCCCATCACCCTGACCAGGATACATGCTGTAAGATTAATGGATGGTGTTTATCTGTGTGATGAAAAAGAATGTGAATAAAACAAAAATGTACCATTATAAATGGGAGCCCTAGGATGTGTGGTGGTTAGAGATGTGGACTGATGAGAATTTTGCTTTTCTAAAGTTCTGTTGTGAAAACTGTACATTCCGTTCCATGTACAGTAGTGATATGTAGCAATCATGTGCTCCAGTCAAATGTCCAGCTGCATGAATAATAATGGTGGCTTGTTTGGATAAAATAACTTAGGCTGAATACTTGAAAGCGTGACCTGGGTGAGGTAGAGAGGAAACAGGGTCTTACAAGAAGCAGATATTGTTCTGTCTGTGTGGTTTTTACTCTTTGCAAAGTGAGTCCAGCACAGTGCAGTCAGTGGGTCAGTCTTCCTGAGCTGCATCTAACCAGTGGAAACATCTGCAGCACTGCAGAGAAGCACTCAGCAGACAAACAAACCCAAACAGCTTACAGCTGTATGTCACTTTTGGACAGAGGTGGACAAAGTACACAACTTCACTACTTGAGTTAAGTATAGATACTCCTCGTCAAATAATACTCAAAGTTTTTCAGTTAATTTTTTACTTCAGTTAAAGTACTGGAGTATTTGCATCTAAAAATACTTAAGTATTCAAAAGTACATTATGTTTTAAATGCAAGACATTTTTCAGAACCTAATGACTCCTGAACACCCCACTGAATACACTGACTGGCTTGTACATCTTGTAGAATAAAAAGCTTGTGGAATATGATACAATGACTATAGAAACACAACTGACATAACAAAAGTACAGCCATTGTCATTTTCATCTTATTTAACACCCCCCACCCCACTCACACAAAAGAGCATGGTAGTGTTCTTACAGAGCCGTAGCAGTGTGTGTGTGTGCATGTGTGCATGTGTGTTTGTGTGTGTGTGTGTCTATGTGTGTGTGTGTTTGTGTGTCTGTGTATGTTTGTGTGTGTGTCTATGTGTGTGTATGTTTGTGAGCCAAGTAACAAGACAGGGAGCAAGAAACAAAACTCCTCTTTCTTAATTATCCACATCGTTATTAACGACACAGGTATATATACAGGTACATATACAGGTACATGTATATACTCAAAAATACATCCAGAACACACAATTAAATGAAAAACGTAATTTAAGAACACTTGAAATTTTCATTCAGTTTCTTTCATCTGTTTAATATAATCGATCAGTCCCTGTGCGTTTGCCCCAAACCATTCAGCATGGTACACAAGGGAGACAAGTAAGCATGTGTGACATCAAAGAACTGATTGCAGCAACTCAGCCTTTCCACAACATTAAAGCCGCTTATTCCCCCCCATGCCATGAAGAAATAATCTCTGTGGCTCCCCTCTCCCCCTCCCTCAGCCCCCAGTCTGGCTTGAACATTTGCACTTCCAGTAAAAATGCGCCCCAAACACACTGACACCAAACTCAGCACCGGTGCTCCGTAAAATCCCGTGATTCAGTCTCAGAAGCACTGGCTCCCCTGCCCTCCTCTGAACATTATTAAAGCTACACCCTGAACACTCTGTGTGACTGACATGAATGAGAAGCATCTTTATTCATAATCTCTGTAGCGGAGGTCAGAATACAGAGTGTCATTATTCCCGTCTTTCTTCTGTCTCCTGGGTTTTGGCTTCTTAAGGTTCAGGGCAGCGTAATTCAGTGTGTCCTCGTCATGGCACTGTGGAGACAAAGATGGCAGAATTGGATGGATCAAATCGGTTTGCTATTACCTATTTTCACAAATAGCACTTAAAATGCTGATCCCAGGATGGAAATCAGTCTGAGGTTCATTTGTTTTACTGACGATTTGTAATTTGAAATATTTATTACATACTTGCTTGCGTGACCATTCCACTTTTGATATATCACTGTTCTTTTCATCTGTTTAAAATATATAACACATCAATATATTATTTAATTTCGCACGGTATCATACCGTGGTCAGATAACATTCCGAATTTTCAAGCAATCAACATCCTTTTTGTCTCAAAAATGAAAGTAAAAATGACTTCTGTCAATTTAAGTGTGCATGTTTGGATACGTGTCATTTGTTCTCATATATCATATATAATAAAATTGCTATAAAGGAGATCTTGGTAATAAAAGTTATTGATATGCAACTTATTGCAACATGTATATTTCAATAGATTTTGCAAAATATGAAAGATATAATACAAAAATGTAAATCTTACAGTACAAAAAGGTTTATATAAATAAGGTGAGATTTAATAATGGATTTTAAAACTGTATTACCTGCAAGAGTGGTTTTAATATGAAAATGTTATCTATCATAAAACAATTTTATATTTCTATAATTTGTTAAAATCTACATTTTGTCCTTCTGAGTGCATAAAGCCGGGCAGCGTACCTGCACAGTGTGTACAGGTCAGTTTACATCTTATACAAATGAGAGCAACGTTCAGAATAATGCTGCAAGATAAAACTATCAGCAAGCCAGAGTGAAGAGGATCCAGCAGCTTCTGAAAGCCTGTAACAAAGAGATAGATTTCAGCATAATGATATAGAGACACATTTCCCATTTGCTTACATTACATTAGTTAAAGATCAAATCGATAACACATTACAGCAGTTGTTTTGTAAATAGTCCATTTTTAACATGAACTTCTAGTATTTTGTATTTTAACAATTTATATTAATATTTGAAATAATTATTAAATTAGGCTCCGGACCCCCCGCGACCCAATAGGATAAGCGGTTTGGAAAATGGATGGATGGATGGATATTAATATTTGAAATAATTATTAAATTAGGCTCCGGACCCCCCGCGACCCAATAGGATAAGCGGTTTGGAAAATGGATGGATGGATGGATAATTATTAAATTAACATCTGTGTAATTTAATTTAAGCACTTAAATTAGAAAATTCATTACATTAAAAAAAGAAATAAATGTCTTAATAGCAGAATAAGCTAAATAAAACTTTGAAGCAGATATACTCTCCACACTGGGTGCTACCATCTATATCCAGCTGTGTGCCGTTCCCAAACAGCATCTCCCCACACTGGGTGTTACCATCTATATCCAGCTATGTGCCGTTCCCAAACAGCATCTCCCCACACATGGCCACAGCGCAGTAGTAAGTCCCAGCATCGGAGAGGCTGAGGTTCCCCTTGGGGAGGCTGTAGACGCAGCTCCGTGTAGGAGATCCAGCCTCAGGGCTCTTCTCACACTCATCACTGCTGTTTCCAGGGCTGTAAATGACTCCAGGAAGGGATTCTCCTGATCCATGTCTGAACCAGTAAACACTGTGTTCTCCTGCACAGCTCCCAGTCTCTATCGTACACTGCAGGCTCACAGAGTCTCCTGGCTGCAATGTGTCAGACACAGGCTGCTGTACCACAGTCCTGCTGTTGGAGTCTTTACCTGAAAAGCAAAATAGTCATGATGACAGCCCTTTGAGAATAACAATGGAAAATACAGATCCTCAAAAATTGTTCTTACAGATTTTTGGGAACTGAATCGATGTTCTTCTAGCCATCCAAGAAATCAGTAACTTCTTGGAGAACAGCTGACATTCTTCTCTCTTTTTATTGTATTACTGCTTATTAGTATATATCAGGTAACACTATACATTAACTGCACCTACATAATACCTAAATAAAAATTATATGATAATAACAAACATTATAATCATATAATGTCTTGTATTAATGTATGAAGGTAGATGAATATAATTAATTTCAATTCAAAGAAATGAAGTGTGTAAAGTGTACTTTATATTTTCATGATTTTCGTGACTTTACATTTGGTTTATGTTGCCCCTTTTCCACAGGAAGGTATTTATTGTTTTTGCATATTTAGCTCTTGATGTGTTTTGGTATTTTTGAGCATTTTGCTGTAGTACCTGCATAATTTAATTCAAGAGCCGAAGAGCTGTTTGCCCATTACTAGTTTGTCTATCTTTTAACATTAAAGAAAAAGTATACATAGTAAAAGGAATTACTTGGTTTCGTAGTTCCTCCTATTTATTTTCTTATGCACACAAAAGTAAGTTTTTCCGTTCAACCATAGCACTACAGCGAAAAGCAAAACGTCATGGCAAATACAATTATGCTTTATTCCAATACACATTGCTAATTTTTCATTATTATTACATTTATTCAGCATAATATCTTCAAAGGTTTCATGATTTAATTTGCAATCTTCTGGCCTGAAATCTTTTCCTGCTACACTGAAGACTCTCTCAGCGTGTGCAGAGAAAGCTGCAGCCAAAGGGTTGGCATCCTCTGATAAACATGGTTGGTTCAGGTATCGGTGACATTATGTGAACCTTTCATGGCAGGAATAGGGACTAGTTTGACTTTTGATGCAGGAAAAGTGTTTGGGACTGTTAGGTTGAAGAAACAGTTGTTAATCATTTCTGTATGATCAGCAATGAGTGTAAATATATATGTATACGTTATTTCTTATCTTCTAGCCACATACTCTTAGCTATTGTACTCTAAGTAGGTGGTTAACAGCTGCCTACTTAGATAAGAATCTCACTTCCCTCTCTTGCGCCCCCCATTGACTATAAATAAAGAAGACAAGGGGAACCACCCTTTGTAACACATTCTGCTGTAGTTTGCATTGCAGAGAGTGTGGGTACCCTTGCAAGTAAAACTGTAACCTGTGTGTGTCTCATAAATGTGGAGTTGGGGTGGAAACGCCGGGCGCTTTCCCCAACATAGAATTTGGTCCTTCGAGCCGGATCCGAGGAACCCCGAAGACGTCTCCAGTACGCCGAGAGAAGCGACACCGAAGTCTGTCGACAGCCACTCGAAGTCGGGTGCAAGAAAGACCTGTGATGTGAATTCGTCATCAGGCCGGTGGTTAGAACTGCGCTCGACGTCTGGTGATGTCTGAAGGACCTCGGTGACGGATCAGAGAGCACACTATACAGGTGAGAGATATGGCACCTAAGTGAGTAGGTGGCCAAGTGAGAGATACGGCACCTAAATAAGTAGGTGGCCAAGACATGCATGTGGTTGAGGTTAGCCGAAATTAACCGGGAGAGAAAGTAGGCGTTGTTGGAAATATATACAGTGTTGTATGTGGATGTGTTTTTATAGGTTTTAGATTAACCTACACGATCCACCCTAAAAGCAACAACATACTGGTGACTGAAGGATCAAGGACGGGTTTCATCCCTGAAAACTAACACCGCTGCTCTAATAGGGAGCAGTAGAAGGCCGTGTTAGTGTCCTCCTGAGGTCTCATGCCAGAGACTTGCTTTTAGGATTTTTTATTTTTTGTAGTGTATCCATTAAAAGGTAACAATGGGGAAGAATCAAAGTAAACAAATGGAACTAGAGGGAGATGAGAAGTTTATGGAAGGATATAAGCCAGGATCAGGACAAATAAGTAGTCAGAGATGGAGGAAAAAAACATGGGTTTGAAGGAAAACTCCACACTCCAGATATATTAAAATTACAGGGAAACTTAAAACTGGAGATGTTACAGACTACCAATAAGAAAGAAGGTAAAGACAGAAAAAAAGAATATGTTTTTTCTGATGCATGGTTAGAACAGAGTAAATTAAGAGATAATAAAAGACAGCAAAAAAAGGGAAATAAGGAGAAAAAATTACAGGCGACTTTAATTACACTAGATGAGGAGACGGCAACAAAATCTTCTGCCGCTCCAGTTCCCTTACTGCCCCCACAAATTCCAATGATTGCGCGCTGCACCAGTTCCAGCTGTAAATAGACGACAAATAGGAGGAGGGGAATCATCTCGAATGATGACCCGAGGGTCTAACCCTTCTCTGTATCCGTTAAAGGATCTGGAGACAAGTAAAGTACGCTGGCATCCAAAAAATGACACAGAACAGGAAGACTGGGAGAATGATTTGGTGTGTCCACTCGTAGAAGTGGCAAATCCAAATCGAGGCCCAAATAATGCAGGACCCGAAACTATGTTAGTATATAGACCCTGGACCGCTGAGGATAGAACAGCGGCTTTAAAAGGAATACCCCCGGTTGAAGAAGGGGTACCCGAGTTTTGGACTGCCATCCTAGAATTACAAAGTAGTTTTCATTTGAACGGCAGGGAAATGTATAGATGTCTCAGACAGTTGTTTACCCATAAATGGGGACGTGTAGCGGGAGACTTCACAGGACATGGTAATAATGATGAAGTCTTAGCACATGACTCGCAGGAACTCATACAAGCATTACGAGACTTGCGAAACAGGGTAGAGACAGCCTTCGTAAGACGCGCAGACTATGGACGAATAGCGCAATGTAAACAAAAAGATGGAGAGGAACCTGAGGATTTTATGGATAGAATGAGAGTTGTATTTAGAGGAAACTCAGGGATCCCATTTGATGAAGAGGCAGTAGGAGTGTACCAACAACAGCTAAAACGAGCTTTTGTCGCAGGCCTAAAGCCCGAATTGCGAAAATATCTTGACAAACATTGGGTACATCAGAATACTGGTTCAGTCCAACAAGCACTATAATATGCTCAACACGCGCAGAAAGCGCAGAAACAGGAAAAGACAGACACAATATTCAGCGCCTCAGAAGTAGTAGCGCTAGTGCAAATGAATCCTCCGGGGAGGGGAGGATTCAGAGGAAGGTCAAGAGGCCGAGGAAGGGGGAGAGGTGTTTTCAGAAACAATTACAGGAATTCGTCTCAGCAAGATAACATTTGCTGGACATGCAGGAAACCTGGACACTTAGCTAGGAATTGTAGAGTAGGGAAACAACCATATAACCCAAACTCCATTGAAAACAATGATCAATGACCCCCCTCGGAGGCCCCTGTTACCGACACCATCCGAGGCAAAACAGAGGTGATTTTAAGAAAGGAAACGGAGGTCACTTTACAAGACCTTTTAGATAAGGAAATAGATTTACAAGCAGTGTGTCAGTTATTAGCAGAAAGGCAGTGGGAAACCTTGCCAAGTCGGAAGTTAGTCATAAACGGCAAAGTATATGAATGTCTGTGTGACACTGGAGCATGTAGGACTGTCCTAACCTCCAGTCCTCCCGGAGTCACATATTCTTCATCAGTCATAAATATAAAAACGGCAGGAGGTCAGACAGACAGACATCAGTTAACAAACCCAGTTGCAGTAAAAGATAAGGAAACTGGACTTGAATGTCAAGCACAGGTGTTAATAAGCCCTTCTTGTCCTGTTAACTTGTTAGGCCGAGACCTTATGGTACAAATGGGCATTAGCGTGGTTGCCACAGCCACTGGCATGAAAGCAATCGTAAATGAAGAAGCTTATGTTGTGCAAGGAACCACAACACCACAATATTACTGGTCTCTGGACCTAGGGGGAACTGCACAGACACGAGAATTATTGCGGAAAACTAGAGAAAAGCAGTCCCCTAGACAGGCCCAGTTCATGCCTGACGATGCCTTACACGTCACTATGTGGTACAAAGACACCCTTGGACCAGATTATGTCTATGACAAAACGTTTCATGCCCTCCAAGACACTTGTATTACCTTACAACATATGTATGTTAACCCCACCACTGGGTTTTCAGCAGCCTCAGTCATTTTATCTAACAAGCAACAGGCTGTATTTAGAGAGAGAACACCACACGTATCTCTTTCAAAACCACCCCAGATGCAGTGGAGAGATGTAGAGATGTTCTTACGAGATTCTATGCACAGTTACAATGACTACCAACCCGTATCTGGCTCCTGTTGGAGCTATGATGAGAAACACAATGTGTGGCGGTTTCCTTTGGGATGGAGAGTTCAAACCACTCCCACCACACACTTAAAGGACCCAACCTGACAAATTTTTTCAACCCTGGAGGAGGGATCATGTCCAGATCTAGATCGCCTCCCAGAAGGGTTGTGGTCGTCCTCCCCCACTGATGTAGGGCTGGTAAAGGGGTTTCCACCTTACAAAGTAATTGTGAAATCAGAACACCGTCCGGTAGTTAGGCAATACCCATTAAAACCTGAAGCAGAAAAAGGTATAGCCCCTGTAGTGCAAGACATGTTAGCATCAGGAATATTGCGAGAGGCTCCTGAAGCCACTTGCAACACTCCTATCTTTCCAGTCCAGAAGGGACATACAGGGAAATGGCGCATGGTGCAGGATTTAAGACCGGTTAATAACATAGTGCAACATGCAGCACCAGACGTGCCTAACCCACACTTATTGCTCAACTCATTGACTCCTGATAAAAGCTACTTCTCAGTAGTGGATCTTAGTAATGCATTTTTCTCAGTACCATTGCACCCTGATTCTCAACATTTATTTGGATTTACCTATAAAGGGAAAAAATATACATATACTAGACTCCCTCAGGGATTTTCTGAAAGTCCACATGTATATACCATGGCCCTTAGATACTCTATGAGTACCTGTGAAATACCATCACATAGTCAGGTATTACTATACGTGGATGATATCTTAATAGCAGCAGATTCAGAACAACATTGCAAAGAAACTACCCTAACTGTGCTTCAGCATTTATACAATACTGGACATAAAGCTTCTAAACAGAAGTTGCAGTATTGCAAAAAGACAGTTGTCTATTTAGGGCATAACCTTTCACAAAAAGGTCGCTCGCTGCTAGAGATAAGGAAACAAGCTATACAGGAAGCACCTAAACCACAGACTAAACAACAGATGATGTCCTTTTTAGGGCTCTGCAATTATTGTAGAGAATGGTTACCAGATTATGCTTTTCTAGTTCAACCTTTGCAAAATTTAATATACGGGAAGGAGATGACTCTAAAGGACAAAATACAATGGACTGAGGACGGAGAAAATGCTTTTACAAATTTAAAAAGAATGTTGCAAACCAATGTGACCCTTGCTCTACCAGATTATCAACAACCATTCACCCTATGTGTAGATGCTAATCAAGGTTATATGAAAGCAGTATTAACACAGCCATTCGGAGCAAAAGAGAGACCGTTAGCATTCTATTCAAAACGATTAGATGCAGTAGCAGCTGGCTTTCCACAGTGTTTACAGGCATGTGCAGCTGCTGCAGAAGCAGTAAAGGTATCAGCAGAATTGGTACTTTGTCACCCCCTCATACTTAAAGTTCCTCATTCTGTGTCTCTAATCTTGTTGCAGACACCGCTTCCATTCTTAACACATACAAGACATCTTACCTTAGTGTCACTTTTGCTCTCACAACCTAACATTGAACTTCAGCGGTGTGGCCTATTGAACCCTAGCACGCTCCTCCCCACCGCAGAGGATGGGGAGCCACATTCTTGCAAAGCAACAATAGAAGAACAAACAAAACCAAGAGCAGATATTCTGCAAACTTTTATACCAGGATCAGAAGTTGTTTATGTAGATGGCTCAGCATCAAAAAATGATATGGGAAAAAATAAAGTTGGGTATGCTGTAGTTACATCTACTGAAGTGTTAGAAGCCAATGCACTCCCTTCTACTTGTTCAGCACAAGCGGCTGAACTCTATGCTGTGATCAGGGCATGTGAACTGTTCAAGAACAAGTCACTTACTATCTACACTGATAGTCAATATGTGTTTGCAGCTGTCCATCACCATGCAAGAGTCTGGAAAAATAGAGGTTTTAGAACATCACAGGGCACATCTCTTACTCATACAAATTTGCTACTTAGATTATTAGACGTTGTGCATTTACCGACTCACTTTGCACTGTGCAAATGCAAAGCACACCAGACTGATGACTCTGCAGAAACCGCAGGAAATAGTTTTGCAGATAAAACCGCCAAAGAAGCGGCACTGAAACAACCTACCTTATCAGTGGCAGACATTCTTTTTATAGATAGCGATGTGCTATGTGATGCACAGATTCATGCTCCTAAAATAGAAGTACAAAGTTGGATCAAAAGAGGAGCAATACAACGAGAGAAAGTTTACTATATGAATGACAAGCCCATCCTACCAAAAAATTTATACAAAACAGCTGCTTTGGTGAGCCATGGAAATACTCATGTCTCAACAGGAGGGATGGTACATATCATACAACAATATTTCTATGCTATAAATTTTTCTGATTATGCAAAACAATTTTGTAGGACATGCTTAATTTGTTGTAAACACAATGCACAAGGAAACATCAGACCAAAACGTGGCCAGTTCCCCACAGCTGAGTATCCGTTTCAAGTTGTACATATGGATTTTATTGAATTATCTTGGTCACAAGGAAAGAAATACTGTCTAGTTATTATAGACACCTTTTCTAAGTGGGTAGAAATATACCCTGTAAAGCATTGTGATGCAATGACCGTTGCAAAATGTTTGGTAAGCCATTATTTCCCTACCTATGGCATACCTCATATTATAAGATCAGACAATGGGACTCATTTTGTAAATCAGACTATGTCCCTTTGCTCACAAGCATTAGGTTTTACGCTTAAGAATCATTGTGCGTATCACCCTCAGAGCGCAGGCTTAGTGGAAAGGACCAACGGCACTATTAAAACAAGGCTAAGAAAGACAGTGGAAGAGACAAAAAGGCCGTGGCCAGAATGTTTGTCTCTAGTAAAATTATGGATGAGAATAACTCCCACTCCTGCAGGATTAACACCTTTTGAAATAGTGTATGGTAGACCATTTCCCCTAGCAACTGAAATGAATGACATAGAAAAAGCAGACCGAGAAAATACGCTGGCCGATTGGATGCGTAAACTACTAACATCACAACAAAAACATAGCCCCAGTAGTCTGCCGGTAAATTCTGTTTCTACTCAACAGGATAACTTGCAGCCGGGAGATTGGGTCCTGGTCAAGGTCCTGTTGCGGAAAGATTGGAGCACACCTCGGTGGGACGGTCCTTATCAAGTCCTCCTTACAACACCAACAGCAGTAAAGATCGCAGAACGACCTTCCTGGATACACAAAAGTCACTGTAAACCCATCAAGCCCTTATCAGAGGCCTCAGCAACAGAGTAGCAGTGGAAGTCCGCTACAAAGGCACAGTAACCAATAGGGTGCTGTTGTCTCAACCCGGTGAAGAAAACAACTGAGCTGCACTCTATTTAGGATGGCCCTGATAGGGTGGGGATGTGGTAAAGTGACTCTAGGGGTCATTCTTGTTGTAGGACTTGTATGGTTGTCCTGGCTCTCACCAGCTCCATTACAGCACCTACGGCGATGGACCCATGATGACTTCCATCTACGCCCGTTGCCCGCTGACCACTCACATCCATTTATGCAAAACTACTGGTACCGATATGTACATGATACTGTAACAGCGAAAAATGTGACAAATTGCTATGTTTGTTCAGTAATGCTCACTCATAGTGAAGGACCTACGGTGTATGGCAGAGCTATGAATATCTTCTGCAGGTATAGGATATCAAAGTAATGTTTCACTTATATTTTCTTTTGTTTTTCATTTTATTTTTCTGTTGTTTTATTACTGTTATACCATGTTTGAAAATGTTTATTAATCAAGCTCTTAACGCTGCTTTTCGGACACGCAGTACAATGTTTCTCTCCCTTACCCAAACTATAGAGACAGAGCCTGTTTCCAGCGATGGCGATGAAGAAGACATATAATTCATAATGACGGCCGAGCCGAAAGCACCCGTGCAGGGCTCGGACCTGAAGAACCGGAATTAAATGTTTTCCAGGATAATGACAATGTGGTCTAAATGAAGGTTGTACCTAAAGTGCTTTTGCAACTTGTACAATGTTGATGCTTCTGATCATACTGTCATGATAAACAGGAGGGACTGTTAGGTTGAAGAAACAGTTGTTAATCATTTCTGTATGATCAGCAATGAGTGTAAATATATATGTATACGTTATTTCTTATCTTCTAGCCACATACTCTTAGCTATTGTACTCTAAGTAGGTGGTTAACAGCTGCCTACTTAGATAAGAATCTCACTTCCCTCTCTTGCGCCCCCCATTGACTATAAATAAAGAAGACAAGGGGAACCACCCTTTGTAACACATTCTGCTGTAGTTTGCATTGCAGAGAGTGTGGGTACCCTTGCAAGTAAAACTGTAACCTGTGTGTGTCTCATAAATGTGGAGTTGGGGTGGAAACGCCGGGCGCTTTCCCCAACAGGGACGTTTCTTAGGTTAGAAACTGCCGTCACTGCAGCCAACACTGACTTTTAAGGAGAGACACTCAGCTCTTCCTATGAGCAGATCCACCATGGTGCACAAAATGACAGTATAATTATTATTTTAGGTGACACTTCAAATGTTGCATTATTTCATTCTTTACAAAACGACATTTTTATAACAATGATGTATAACAATGTTAATGTGTTTATGTATAATTCATATTTAAATTAAAGTTCATATTTTAGTTAAAAGCTACACCTACAGTACGTATATGAACTTGAATTTGAATCCAAACCCTTTTTCGTTCTTCTTCTTTAAATTCAAATATAAATTTCAATGCCACAACCTGTTTTCAACCACAATTCAAATGTAATTCAGATTAAACAAAATGAACTGAAATTCAAGTTCATATATGTATTCAAAATCCTGAATTTTAGGATACGTATTTGAGAATTTCATTCTCAAATCAGTTCTGAATGGTGCACATCCCTAGTTCATATGTTAAATCATGCATTTTTTTTTTCAGAGTGAATCACACTGACTGCTCAGATAAATAACGTCAAAAATAATTTTCTTTTGTTGCTTAAGATTTTTGCACAGTCCTATACTGTATATAACAACTCAAACATTTTTTTATGTTATTTGTTTTAAAGAGGCTGCAATGTGTAACATTAACATCTGTATAAAGAGAAGGTTAGGCTTTTGGCTGACAGCAAGCAAAATGCAACAAATTGTATAATAATAATAATAATAATAATAATAATGAATGATTTTTGTTTGATGTTTAGAAAAACATTTATGGAACAAAGCAGACAATAAGGTATCTTTGCTAATTTTATATTGACAAACAACTAAACTGTCAAAATTATTTTGCAGGGAATAATCTTACTGACATTATAATAAAGCAAATATGAAAATAGTTGGAATCTCATTTACCTGTGATTATGACAAAGGTTCCATTCCCGAAGGTGACCTCATGAAGAAACACAGCAGCACAATAATACACTGCAGAATCTGACGGCTCCACGTTAGAAATAGTGAGGTTAAAACTCCCCTCTGCATTCAGTAAGGAGTAACGTTTTATGCTTTTATATTCCTTGTAAAATTCACCAGGTACGTAGAGAAGTGCTTTCGCCATGGGCTGGGGCTTCCGACCAACAGCTTGCTTAAACAAAGTAACAAAAGTTGTTTCTCCTTGACAGAAGCATGTCAGGGTCACACTGTCTCCAAGCTGAACCCTCATCAGGTGACTGGGCTGAACAACATCTGTAGTCAGTGCAGTGTCTGCAAAAACAGAAAAACAAAAAAAATCATAATCAAATAAGACATATAATAGTAATCTAAATAACTATTAACTATGATGCAGATTAAATGGCCAAATTCCACTGATCACATCATACAGATAAATGAAAATATTAAAATCCCAAAATAATTTATATTATAGGGCCTTACTAATGAAAATGAGAAGACCAAAGAGTCTGAACATTTTTGTGCTTCCACTGTTTAGAATAAACTGCTCTGCTGCTAAGTGAGAGATCATGGTCGTGGTCGGGATGAAAGGGCAGGAAACAGAGAGGAAACAGAGAGACACACATCAGGCTGATCTGATTGGCTGTTCACATGGGAACTTAAGTAACAGTGAAAAAGCATTTTAATGTGCACTTACATGACGTTTATTAATTTACTCCTTAACATCCAGTTAAAATGAGAACAATTAGATAAACAGGAGCAGATACTGAGCATATAAAGTTCTTTGTACAGAGTGCTGAGATACTGTGGGAGAGCATTTGCTAATCATCTCTCTCAGACAAGCTCAGCACAGTATGAGTCTGTTATCTATCTGATATTAGACAGTCTCTCATACAGTAATAATAATTGATACTTTATTGGTCCCTGTGGAGAAATTGTCTTAACTTCTCTCTCAACTTGCTCTCTTTTTTTTAGAGTAAACAGAGTAAGTTGTCTGCGAAGGGCAGCCACCCATAGTGATGCCCAGTGAGCTGGGGGTTAAGGGCCTCGCTCAAGGACGCAGAGATGTGCTGTGGCTGGGTTTGAACCAGCGACCATCTTATTACAAGCACACAGGCATTAGATCTTCTAATCACACTTAAAAGGCAGATTAAATGTTCTTTCCACCATGCAAACAGAATGTAAATTGTAGCTTTACTGCTTAGATTTACATTCACACATTTGCATTTAAAACAAGCATTTTAAGTGATGTACATGAGAGTAAATGGTGAATCAGTTTATTTGCCACTCTACACATTACATTGGCGCCCATTATAAGTAACTGTACAGTGACATTGCAGTTCCTCAGTTGCTTTGATGCATTTCTGGAATCACCCTTAACATCTGCAAAACTGTAAGTGCATTTCCCAAAACAATTCGTGCAAACAGCACCACACAGATGGACTGTCTACAAAAAAAGTCATAGAGGCCACCAGCAGCCCGAATACCACACCGTAAGGCCGTATGTTAGGATGCTCTCTATGGCAGAGCGGTAGGAGGCCACCAGCAGCCCGCATACCAGACCGTAAGGCAGCATGTTAGGATGCTCTCTATGGCAGAGCAGTTGAAGGTCCCGATCAAGAAATCCGACAAGTTTCCCCAATAAGCCAGTAACCCCGCTTCATAGAACAGGCCACAGGACTGGTTTTGGTGAGATAGTCCGAGTAGTAGGTAGAAATCAGGATGGAGACTGAGTGTGGGTCTAACAGGTGAGCAGATGTAGGACAGAATGTAGAGCCCTCTGGTGGAGTGCCTGTGCATGACTGAATGTATGGTTTGGGTCTGATGGTCTGAATAGTTGGTAGAAATAGGCACCTTCCTACCTGATGTGGTAGGTCTAGATAAGGGGTCACCAACATGGTGCCCCAAGGATGCCCCCAATGACCACATGAGTTGCCCGTGGACCTGTTCTATAAAATAGCACAACTCACCAGCGAACATCATCTAAAATTTTATTTTGTCCTGTTTCTAATCTATCACATTTGCATTTATATAGATTTGAAATTGAATATAAAAAAGCATTTAAAACATGTTTATCATGCATGAAGTTTAGACATGTTTAGGAGGGCGTTTAAAACTGATATCAAACTTCGTATGGCTCAGTACCCGTGAAGTAGCTCTCCGTTTTAAAAAGGTTGGTGACCCCTGGTCTAGATCTTGCAAGTTTGTTTGTACTGGCTGTGTGAACATACTGTAGCACTGTTAAGAATATGCAACACAGCCTGAGTTGGGGATCTGCTGTATGCATCAGTAATATAATGCTTTGTCCTTTTCTAGGCTGTTCATTAAGACATAAAGCCTGAAAGTTTTCTGAATGGCATTAATGAAATTGAGCACTGCCCCCACCTGCTGGCCAATTTATTAAAACATTGAAATCGCTGTCTGCACAGGCTGACGTGTCATTTAAGTCTGATAATTTTCTATGAGTCAAACGGCAAGAAAATGACAAGAAGTTAAAAACATGGAGTTAGATGAAGGAGAAAAGATTACAAATTTGAAGATTATGAAATCAGGACATGTCAGCTAAGTCAGCCAAGGTGGGTCTTAAACATATGGACGGAAGTATGAGCGCTAAACTTAAACGGGTTCACTTGTAACCGCTGCCACCAAATTTCGTTAAATTGCTGGGGAGGTCCAGATACATGAGACAGGAATAGAAGGATTATTCTTTATTAATATACAGACGAGGGTTACAACCCTCCCTAGGGCAATAGAAGGGGATACCTGCCACGGGACATTCTAAAACGCTTAATGTGAAAATGCGTAACGCAACTTAATGTATTAAAACAGTCACCACAAATCACCAAATTTCTCGCGAATGTATCTGGCCATAAAGACTTACCTGACAAGAAATCAAAACCGAAATGCTAGGAATATGGACTTTAAGCCTTTTCTTTATGGGCGTCAATGGAGGGGAAAACGCTTGACGTAAGATGAAGTCCATATTCCTAGCATTTCGGTTTTGATTTCTTCCCTGGCATGGGTGACGGGTGCACCACGTTCCCAAAGCCACGTTAGCCTCGAGCGAACTGCCCGGAGAAACCGCTCACACCAGCGCTGCAACCCGATCTCCTCCCCTTTTAAACACACATTTCTATGGCGTTAAATTAGTGCCAAAAGTCGTGCGCATAAAAACAGAAAATCCATGCTCTCTACGCGCTCGCGATTGCACAGCACTCACTCACTCGCTCGCCGTTAAATTAGGGCCAAAAGTCGAACCACGCGCGTGCGTGTGCTCGAGTGCTGAAAACCCATCCCCTCTACGCGCTCGCGTCTGCACAGCACTCGCTCGCTCGAATTTCCCGCTTCGTCTTACCGTATATAAAAGAATGGGCCAATGTACGGTAAATTGCATTGTGAATAAAATTTCTTAATACAACATCACAAAACCAATTTAATAAATTCAAATCCTGGGAAGAACGCTCCTCAGATATTAGTTCTCGGGTTAGTGTTAGCAGACTATAGGCGAAACCACCTTAAGTGCTATCTGTTAATGTTTATTAAATTAGCATTAAAATGGAGAGGTTTATAATATCTTTTGTCCTTGTAGCTGCTAAATACACTCATTATTAAAGCCATAAAGTTGTCTGCCTACTACATTGGAATCTCCACTGAGTAAGTGTTTTTGATGGATTTTATTTAACTTTATTATACTCTGGTCCTTAGATCTAATGTCATACTTCTTCACTTATATTGTTTGTGAAAAGGTTTACCACGGTCAAACAGAGCAGCCACTACATCATCATACATGAACAAGCACCTCACAAAACAAAAACATTTCATTTTCATAATTAAAACTTTTGAATGGTAGGCCTAGTGTGTGGATCAGAGACAAGATCTTGACACCTCATTAACTATAATTTGTTCTGTGAACAGCTCAGATACCACCTTCTCGAAAGTCTTCTGCATAAAATAGAAATAGGATTCAGCGCGACTCCACTAAATTTGGATTACCTGGAGTTCCTTTGTCATCAGGAGCTGTATCTTCTGCAGGCCCTGTCTAATCACATTGAAGTACCTCCTGCTATCACCCTGGCTTTGCAAGAGCTCTTTGACCTTGTGAGGGCACATCTGGAACGTCCAGCCCCATGTGTCACACAGGAAGTCGCTGCCACCAATAGACGACCCAAGATTTTGATTGAAGAACAATGTTTGAAAGAAATGCTCCATACTCAACTTCCTGTGCCTTGCATAGCCACACTGATGGGTGTTTCAAGAAGAACAATCTTAAGAAGAATAAAAGAGTATGAGCTCTGTGTTAGGGAACTTGACAATTTGGTTTCTTCTGTCAAGAATGATCTACCAAATGCAGGCTACAGGATAGTCAATGCAGGCTGCAGTCAATGGGCTACAGGGTTCGGTGGAGAAGAGTTGCAGCCTCCATGCATAGGGTTGATTCCATGCGCATCATATAAAGGTTGTCAAGTCTTGGCTGTGTTGTACGCAGAATGTACCAGGGCCTTTGTCTCTAGTACACGTGGACACAAACCACAAGTTGATCCGGTTTGTATTACCAGCAAATTTATTTGGAGTAAACCCTGGGTGGATTGGTGTGAGGTGGTGGTGGGGCTTTGGAGAAGATTTCCTGCCGATCAACACTAGCAACTTATATCTATCTGTCATGGAGGTCTCGGGACTCACAGATATTCAGAGACATGTGGATAGTTTACCAGTGGTTTTCAGCAGGAAATAGTTATTACTACAAATTGTCACCCCCCCCCCCGCCCCCCACAGAAACTGGATCTGGCTATAGTGGGAAAATCTTTTTTTTTTTTTTATTTGTGAGAACTTGAAAGCAAAACAAAACTTGGAAAAAATATATGCTCATTCACCAATTTTCTAATCTGGGGTCTAAAGTGGTCAGGCTTGCAAGTGTATTTGGTTATTTGTCTATCCTAGCCTGTTGCAGTGTATATTTCCTGTATATTTTGCATGTAAAAAATGTTGTTTGTTATGTCAGTGCTTAATATTATCATGTAGTCTTCATGAACTTTCTTCATCTTGGCCAGGGACTGCATTTGAAAAGTAGCCACTTGACTAAAATTGGCACATTTTCAGAAATGCCAGCAACAATACTGATAATGAACACCCCTCTAACTGACTCTCAGTTGGTTTAGAAAAAAGACTTTTAAGAGAAAAGAAAGCCTTCCTTTGGTTTTGCATTTTTCTCTTTTTTGTTGGCTGTGCACAATATATTAGAAGAATACCTTACAATTATATTAGTTAAGAAATAACAGATTGCGTATATACAATATTAAGGTGATAACAACAACCCTCACTGTCTCTAGGTGCTGCTTCAGACAGGGCATTCTGCAGCAGGGACACCACCCGTCGTGCAGCATCCAGCAAATCTCCCTATCACAACAGCCCACATAACAGAATAACATTAGTGTATGATTCAGTAGGGCTAGTCCAGGTCTGGAAAGTAGTTGGGCCAGATTTTTAAACCAAGAAATTTAGCTGGGCCAGACATTTTCAGCGGCCCAGTAAGCAACAGGTAATGGCATTTTAAACAAACACAAATCAAGGTTATTTTAAAAAACTACAACTGAACAGAATCTGAGAGCAATATTTTTTTTCACTTCTGAAATGAGAAAAATATTTTGGTCGTATCTGACCTAGACGCATCCCAAAGAAAAAAAATGCCTATTAGATGGTAAACAGACATAAAGAAAAAGGGAAAAATCGTCTATAATCATCATCCGCTTATACTGTGGTGATCCATTTCACCCACACAGGCATGATCACCATTAGCGGTTTTCACATTATTGTCGAGGTGACTATTCACTTTACCTCTGCTTTCTCCGACATCTTCCTGATTCTGCCGCCAACAAGGGGCTCATAGGGTGGAGACTGAGG
Source organism: Brienomyrus brachyistius (assembly GCF_023856365.1). Taxonomy (NCBI): domain Eukaryota; kingdom Metazoa; phylum Chordata; class Actinopteri; order Osteoglossiformes; family Mormyridae; genus Brienomyrus; species Brienomyrus brachyistius. The sequence continues at coordinate 49,378 of NW_026042936.1, read as the reverse complement.
GTGTTAAACAGACCAATCTTTTGTCACTGAATGCAACAAATAATGTATTTATCTGTCAAAAGTCCAGCACCAGGAAAAGCAACAGAGTGACAGTAGAAACTGTAATAATAATGGAAGTGCGCCGCCCTACAGGGAAGGAGGAGTGATGGGAGTCCCGGTGGTGGCTAAGCGCGCGTGGGGAGAGGCGTCGTACTGTGAGGCTTCATGAACTTCCGATGGGGCAGTGCTGTCATACAGCGGGGAGCCTGAGAGGGGCACTGTGGCCGGGTGCGAGAGCCCTGGGTAATGAGTTGTAGAGCTGCGCAGTGTCACGATCGGGTACAAGCAGGCAGGCGATCGTGCGGGCAAGGCGTGCAAGGAGCAAGCGGACAGGCAAAAACGGGAGTTTAATTAGGAAGCGCGGACGGGGAAACATCTCACGCATACAAACATCAATGACAGACACTGGACTCAGGTAAGACACGGACTGAAATACACAGGACTGAGCAAATTAACTAGATACAGCTGGGTACAAATCGGGAGAAAACACGTGGGTAATCAGGGGGCGTGGCACACAGGAGGAGCGGACGAGCCGGGCATGACACGCAGGAACTGAGAGCCCAAGCTGTTGGACATTCCACTGGACTAGGAGACTGGGGTGAGTGAGGAGGAGCTCATTGACCACAAACTGGGATACTGGCTGTGTGTGAGCAATGGGGTGGAGATTAAGGAAAGACGTTAAATCAGCATGCAGTGTTGCCTGGAAACAACAACAAATATACTAGTGTCACTGTACTAAAACAATATCAAAATAATGCCTATTTTTTATTCATTTTACTTGTAGAGTGCAAAGTACAAAGGAAAACAAAGAGTAACTATGGCGAAATAAATCAAAGCATGTCCCAGAATGATGGGCCTGAATGGATCAGGACAGAAGAAGGCGAAAGTCCTGTTAACGAGGTGAGACGATGCAGACACAGGCCAGGATGTGGGTATAGGCGAGAACAAGAGGGAAGACGGGGGCCCGAGACTCAGCATGGGGACAGGTGGGGGAGGGGAGGCACGGGCTCACCTGGAGCTGCTCCCGGAGGTGCCGCTATGACTCATGGGTAACATGCCGGAATGGGACGGCACCTGTAGGCTGGACCAGTTGTCATGGGAGGGCAACATGGACAGACAGGTAGACGAGCTGTCTGAATAAGCAGCTGCAAGTATAAAACAATAAATGAAGCAGGTATGTGGTGGGCAGTGTTACAGCGTCCTTAATATGGTCAATACAGAAAAGGCATGTTATCATGTTATGTATATACTGCCTCCAGTTACTTAATGCCTAACTTTAATACATTGATTGATTTGTTCACTGCTGCAGCCTGTGTCAACTTTCCTTTCAGACAGATGTAAAGTCCATTCTGTTTTTGTTCTGTGTAGTTTTTTTTGAACAGCATATGGCTGAATTCTGTTAAACCTCAGACTGAAGAAAATTGTGTTAATTGAAAAGCAAATATCAAAAACTCAGTCTGCAGGAATGTTTTTCTAAATATTTCTGTGGACTTTTGGAAATTTCACGAAATTCCATTGCTCCATTACATAAACACTGAGTGAGATTTCATTCCCATTACTGCAACGTATGAAGAGGATTATGACTTATTACTTTAGGTTATCGGACTGAGTGAGTTTTCGAAATTTGCTCTTCGATAACTGAAGCAGTGCTGTGAATGCAGAGGTTATATGCGTCGCATATCAACAGAACTGTATGTTTATGTCTTGTCTTAATTATTTTGATTAAATGTCTAACTATTCCCAATATGTGTGAACATACTTGGCCAAATAAAGCTGATTCTGATTCAGTCAGAGGGTAATCGTCGGTGTGCTGTACTATCGTGGTGACCCACACAGAGAGCTTAGGACCATGATTTCAGTGTGTGCTTGTGTGAGGGGACAGGCAGGGCGGCGGCTCACTGGGTGATGCACTCCTGTGGGTATAGGGGCTGGGATAGGGGGCGGAGCAGTTACTCCTCAAGGAGGAGTAACAGTCACAGCCGTGGGGGGAGGAGAGGGAGAGGGTGCTCCCAAACTGGGGGTGTGGGTTTGATGAAGAGCAGAGAGACCCTGAGCCTGGGATGAACCAGCTGCCTACTGAAACGAAAGCGGATAAAGACAGAAACTAGAACCTCAAACTAAACAACACAAACAACAATATCAAGTTATATTCAATCATTAAACCGTTATATATTTAATCTAAACAATAGTAATAAATATCGTTCCGATTCAAAATATCATTTACGGGTGAATCTTATGACTTGCATTGGGAAACAGGAAACGGGCCAAGCTGCAGGGCCAGTTCAAAGGCATAGTGCGAGGCGCCCAGAAAGGGGGCGAGGTCTGGGCGGAGTCAGCTAAAGAAGAAAAAGGCCTGACCTTTTTCTGGATGCTGTGGACTGTGTTTGTGTGTGAGCTGCAGCTGCATGTTCCTTACATTTTTTTTATTAACACCAGCACCGTGAGGTTTGGCCTGGACTGGGTCCTGTCCTGCACGGTTGAAGACATGTTGACTGATGGTCAGCCCGTGTTCTGTTGGATCCCACAGAAAGGAAATGGGAATCCCGTTTGGATCGGATGCTGACAGTTGAAAAAAAACTCATGTCTGTGTGTTATGAAAGAATATCAATAAATGTTTCCGAAAGGGGATGACTCATTTGGTAATTATTTACGGCTTATGTTATGGCTGAGAAATTTACAGTCTTTACTAAAGTCTGACTTCTTTCGAGTCACCTTTAATATAGATTGGACACTCTCTATGCTATGTACAATACTTATATAGATGGTACATGTTTACTTGCTTGCACAGATGGTTGATTAGGTAATTAGTGTAAGTGTGTGTGTGTGTGTGTGTGTGTCCAATCGCATGTATGTCCAAGGTCCATAGTAAGTAATATACACTGATCAAGAGATGCCTGAAAGTGGATGAAAGAGGACATTAGTGGGTGTATCACTTAGTGTAACGGGTGCAGGAAAATGAGCAGGACTGCAAGCCATATAATGACCCACTGTCCTTATCTAGCTCTTAATACAGTATGCATACAGTGATGTATCTACAATGGACAGCTACTATAAGCAGATAGCACAGTACAGGTGCTTAATCTGTATGCTATTTCCATCCATCCATTGTCCAAACCGCTTATCCTACTGGGTCACAGGGGGTCCGGAGTCTATCCCGGAATCAATGGGCACGAGGCAGGGAAGAACCCAGGATGGGGGGCCAGCCCATCACAGCTCACACTCACACACCATTCACTCACACATGCACACCTACGGGCAATTTAGCTACTCCAATTAGCCTCAGCATGTTTTTGGACTGTGGGGGGAAACCGGAGGAAACTAGCAGCTTTGTGTGGTAATTGTTTGTATTAAAAATACATTGGATCAAGTCAAATTATTTTTATGAAGAATTAACATCTAAAAGCTGCTAGTAGACCGTGGGAAAATAATTTTTCTATTTTCTTGCTGCCATCTCGTGGCCAAAAGTAGGTATTGCAATTTCCATCATATGTAAGAGGGCCTGCCCATCAGAGTAATGTACATCCTGTGACATGTATTGACTATCAAGACAAACTGAAACACGGTGTATTAGGCTGTCAATGAGTACTGGACTAGGGTGAAAAACTGCCTGATAATCTACCTATTAACTAGAAGAGTACAAACTGGAGACGGATCCCCTAATACAGAGGGATTAACGTCTGTGCCACATCCAGAACCATTCAGTGTAGGAGTCTGGTGGTTCTACTGGATACTGACAAGTACCCAGCCCCTTTGTTCCCTCTGATAATCATCAGTCCTCCTCTGAATGCCTTCACCACTCTATTCCTGAATAGGTACACATTTAAATATGCTAGCAAGATCAAGGTATTGGGATAACTGTTAGGTTCGCTGTTAAGAGAGTTGCAGTGAAAACCATCATACACAGTGGCCCTTTCTGGATAAGATTACCTCCCTCTGATCTAACAGGTCAAGATCAAAGCAAGGTGCATTGCAATGTCTGACACCCAGCACACTACAGCATATAAAATACAGGTATCCATCGCCTTCCGCATTTGGAACCAGGACCACTTGTTGCAAGTCAATTTGGGCGTATCTCAAGTTATACGAGAGAGGCAAGACATTAAGGACAGTATACACAGTACTGAAATAATAATGTACATATTAAACCACAGCACTTAATAAACAGATACTGCACTTACATTTCACAAAAAAAAAATAAAGCACAGATTGCACTAAGAAATCAAAAGATGCATGTGCTAGCAAACAGTGGGAGCTGAGGAAGAAGCAGTGGTGAAATACTTTATTGTACAGTACAGTAAGTTTCTTTTTATAGAATGAAATAGCATACAGGGGGCGGCATGGTGGTGCAGTGGTTAGCACTGTTGCCTCACACCTCTGGGACCCGGGTTCGAGTCTCTGCCTGGGTCACATGGGTGTGGAGTTTGCATGTTCTCCCCATGTCGTCGTGGGGTTTCCTCCCGCAGTCCAAGAATATGCTGAGAATATGCTGAGGCTAACTGGAGTTACTAAATTGCCCGTAGGTATGCATGTATGAGTGAATAGTGTGTGAGTGTGCCCTGTGATGGGCTGGCTCCCCATCCTGGGTTGTTCCCTGCCTCGTGCCCATTGCTTCCGGGATAGGCTCCAGACCCCCCACGACCCAGTAGGATAAGCGGTTTGGACAATGGATGGATGGATGGAAATAGCATACAGATCTTATAAGCACCTGTACTGTGCTATCTGCTCATAGTAGCTGTCCATTGTAGATACATCACTGTATGCATACTGTATTAAGAGCTAGACAAGGGTCATTATATGGCTTGCAGTCCTGCTCATTTTCCTGCACGCGTTACACTAAGTGATACACCCACTAATGTCCTCTTTTATCCACTTTCGGGCATCTCTTGATCAGTGTATATTATTTACTATGGACCTTGGACATACATGCGATTGAACGCACACACACACTTACACTAATTACCTAATCATCCATCTGTGCAAGCAGGTAAACATTTACCATCTATGTAAGTATTGCACATTGCATAGAGTGTCCAATCTATATTAAAGGTGACTCAAAAGAAGTCAGACTTCAGTAAAGACTGTAAATTGGCAGCCATAACATAAGCCGTAAATAATTACCAAATGAGTCATCCCCTTTCGGAAACATTTATTGATATTCTTTCATAACACACAGACATGAGTTTTTTTTCAACTGTCAGCATCCTTCTCGATTGTCAGAAGCTCTGCGCTAGAGGGAGGTTTACTGGTCTTATACTCTTCTGGCACCTTGTGTGATTCCTGACTTGGGACATCAGTTTGGCTCCTTCTGTATGTGGTTTACATTGAATTTGTTCTTTAAAGTTGCCCCTTCAGAATTAGACAGTGTAACCAGCTTGCCACATATTGCCTGGATGACATAAGGTCCGGTAAAATCCGGTTCCGTTCTTCCTCCTTTCCGTCCCCGCTTCCTCATGTTGAACAGAAGCGCCTCATCTCCAACATGATAAACTGTGTTTTGGTACCTCTTTTGTATTCGTTTACCACATGCCTGCTTCTGTTTTTCCTGTGACTAGGAGATGTTTTCAGCTGTTGTTGCTTATTGTCTCAACTACTTTATTTTTTTCATCAAAAAACGTGCCGTAGCTTTTCTCATCGGGAAGAATAATTGTGGAAAGCTGAAGTGGAAAAACATTCATAGCAAATTATTATTATTCACAGATCATTATAAAGAGTCATTTTCTAAAAGCATTAAGAACAATGTAATTTGCTGTTTCAAGATATGTTTTTAAATAACTACTTGTCAGTCATAAGAAACTCTTCAACACACATGATCCGATCTTGCCACAAATCATTTTTAATCTCACTTTTGTTGCCAGCAGTTCAGACATTAATGGCTGTGTGTTGAGTTATTTTGAGGGGACATCAAATTTACACCATTATACAAGCTGTACACTGATTACTTTACATTCTATCAGAGTTTCATATCTTTAACGTTGTCCCTTGAAAAGATATAATAAAATATTTACAAAAATGTGTGGGGTGTACTCACTTTTGTGAGATACTGTATATTAAGGGATTGATTGTCAATAATATCAGTAATTCCTGATGTAATGTTAAAAGAATAGAGCCTGTCTCACACAGTTCTAAAACAACCTCAAAAACAGACTTACCATTTTATGTCATCATTCGTTTTCTCATCCAGGCCATTGGTTTGGGGATGATATGCAGCAGTGATCAACGGCAGAACAGGGGCTCTGAACGCAGTATGGATTAAAAAGGAATTAACCATCTCTCTCAATATAAAATTAGGATCATTTATTCTCTACAGAGGCCCCCATAGAATAGTGCATCCATCCCCTCACTCATGTTTAGACAGACGTAAGGCAACAGGCCAATGACATTCAGAACAGCAACAACATCAACAATTGTACAGCTAGTTTTAAAATTTAATAAAAAAGACAAACCAATTAGGTAATATTAATGAAATTATTAAAATGTGCAGATTAATAGTCAGAAATAATTTGCGATTTTAAGAGCGGAAAGGATACATTAAAACTCAATTACATTTATCCCTTAATAATATAAAAAGGTTTTTGAATTTTACATCATGATAAATGCGAACTATATGTGATTACTAATTACTGTTGACTAATTTCCTGTCTGGACGTTTCCCTCCTCATTGTTAAAAGTCATTATATGTCTGGGTGCCAGTCAGTGGAAGCACACAGACATGTTGGCCAGCTGTCATATTCATTCAGCACCAGCCCATCAAGTAGAGAATTCAGCACCACGGACAGTGACCTGTGTTACAATGACATCAGGTCATTGGCTCTAAATATTTTTCTAGAAATAACTAAATGGCTCTATTGTAGAAATTTCCAGCCAGAGTCTTGTGGTGCGTTCGTTTTTCTCTCGGAACTTGGAAATTCCAAATTGGGTGACATCACATCCAACAATCTCCCGTTCAAGCTAGCACAACTCGGAACAAACATGGCTGCCTCCATGAATACGCTGCTGTGTTGTTGCTTTATATTTTAGCAGTTATGGAGTAAGATTATTATTTCAGACAAATAAACAAGAAACAGGAACTAGTCAAACCACATTAAAAGCTTTATAAAGTATTTTAGTACATTCATAGCGATATTCTTTTTTCGAGAGGCAAACAAACTACAAACAAACCAAAAACACTAACAAGTCTGGTAAAAATCTGATATTGCATGTTAGGATACTGTTTACGGTCACAATATGGTATTCTCTAAATCGAACACGTGCAATTACATTAATAATTACTAATAATTATAAATAATAATAATAATAAATGGGCGGTATGGTCGTGCACTGGTTAGCACTGTTGCCTCACACCTCTGGGACCCAGGTTCAAATCTCCGCCTGGGTCACATGTGTGTGGAGTTTGCATGTTCTCCCCATGTCGTCGTGGGGTTTCCTCCGGGTACTCCGGTTCCCCCCCACAGTCCAAAAACATGCTGAGGCTAATTGGACTTGCTAAATTGCCCGTAGGAATGCATGTGAGAGTGCATGGTGTGTGTGAGTGTGCCCTGCGATGGGCTGGCCCCCCATCCTGGGTTGTTCCCAGCCTCGTGCCCATTGCTTCCGGGATAGGCTCCGGACCCCCCGTGACCCAGTAGGATAAGCAGTTTGGAAAATGGATGGATGGGATAATAATAAATTTAACAAAATAAACATTTTTAAGGATTTGTAAAATAGAATTAATGTTGAGTGTGTAAGCCGCCATGTTGAAATTACGTCACAGGGGCAACTCGGACAAGAAGATTCTGTCAGACATTAACGTCATAAAAGAGGCGTTTCTAATGGGAAGTGATGTTTTTCGTGACGTTTTTGTCCGAGTTGGAGTGAAATAATCAAACGCAGCATGTGTTCCTATTTGAAGAGAATATTCTATTTTTATTCTAAGGAACTACAGAAAATCAGCTCTGCATGTGATCTCCCCTTTACTGCTCGAGCAGGGCACACGCACATCAACAAGTGTCAAGGCAGCAAGTGCATGCAAACAACTTCTCAGGACGGTTACAGTATAGGACCTTCAGAAAGAGCCAGACTGCGGCGTCATTCAGAGATTCCATTGTCTAAGGCTTGCACTAAAACATTACAGCATATTTAAACAAAGTAGCATGGCACCTGTGTCAGAATCCCTCCCTGCCTTGTTCTGTTCTCTCTTTGTTGTCCCCATTTAGCCAGCACATGTCACTGGCCATCCTGACTCCTCTTTTGATTGTGGGTTTTAAGGATATCAGTGGGTCTGTGTTTTCATAATTGTCCCCCAGGCCACCATGCTGCTCAGCCCTTGATTCCAACTACAGTTGCAATCAGGTGGTTCTCAATCTACTAGGACTGTATAACAGGATTGGCCACCTGTTCTACCTTTACTCGTTCAGCCGCATTCATGAGTCTGGCCTATAGGTTATTCAAATTTTGTCCTGCCAAATTTACCGGACAGGAGGTGGACACTGCAAATGAATGTGTGAATACTCCAATACCTACATCTTTACAAGTTACCTGAAGTGGTTTGGTAAATGATTGTGAGGTTGGAAGTCCTTCTTGATGTCTGTTTGCAGCTCATCCACCAGCAACTGCACGAGTTGTCGCTCCCAGAGGGAATCCCACTCTCGGTCCGCTGGAGGGTCCATCTCACTGTAGCTGGAGTATGTTTCCATCAGTCACTTGGCGTGGGGCTCACAGAATTTACCAGGCTCCTGTTTAATCTGACGCACCTTAGTCCAGTCCATGCATCTGGGGAACTTCTCTGAAAATCTCTGGCAGATTCTTTGCAGCTATACTTGATATTGGGTACTTGCCGCAACTAAGTAATGGGTTGTTGAATCAAAGTCCCGTTCCATGTCAAAAATAACCCCATTTTAGGGTTTTGTTAAACAACTGGTCTAATTTGGATGCAGAGGTTCTGCACGGAAGGCCCAGTCTCTGAAGGGCTGTGGCATAGCGAGGCCTGTTCTGCCTGGAATCCGGCAGGTCACTGGCAACATCCCCCAACTCCTTCATCTATAAGGTCGGGAAACCAGAACGTTTACTCCCCCTTATGGATAAGGACATACCAACGTTGGGGCAACTCCTGCTGCCTGAGTCTTCAACCAAGTCCAAAACAAAAGTATACAATGTTAGGAAGGGTAATTCAATGGTATGAGACTGAAACTAGAAACTGTAAATCGGATGGAGTTAAATAGCAATACTGTGGAAGAGGCATGGGAATTTTTTAAAAGCACATTGTTGCAAGTGCAAAAGAACTTCATACCCGTTTCCAGAAAAACTAAATCTAGGAAACTGCAACCAAGCTGGTGTCATGACCTGCTTGTACGATCCTCGTGTGTGCCACGCCCCCTCATTAACCATGTGTGCTGCCCCGATTGTAACCAGCTGTTTTCTGTCAGTTTGAGTAGTCCTGTGTATTTAGTCCACATTCAAGTCTGTTTCCCCAGTCCTGTCATTGAAATCTCTCGCTGTTGGTGCCTGTTTTCATCAATAAACCCTCATTCCCGACTCTCCGTTTCCCGGATCCTTGATTCCTCGCTTCCTGCCTGTTCGTCCAGCACGCGATGTCACAGGTGGTTTACTACGAAAATTAAGAATAAAGTCAGGAGCAAAAGGGCTTTCTTCCACAAATGGAAATTAACTAATGATTTCAAAATAAAGCAGGAGTATCTACGTCTACAGGTTTAGTTAATAACAGTTATAAGGATGACGTTAAAAGTTTCTTCCAATATTTTAACTCCGAAAGAGCTCTAAAAGCTGAAAATCACTCATTTGCAGGATAGTAAGGGCCTTATAATTGAAAATGAAATTGATATAAATGAGTTTAATGATTATTTTACAATGGCTGTTCACAGTAGAATAGCTTACCACCATTTAGTACAAATACAACGATGTCTATGACCAATATATGTATAACTGAGGCTGATGTGGTACAAAGCCTAGCTAAGCTCAAAATAAATAAATCGCAAGGCCCTGATGGCATCTTATCTATAGTTTTAAAAGAGATGAGGGGTATTATTAGCCAACCTTTAACTTTACTATTCCAGAAATCATTATCTGCTGGTGTGGTATCTTCTGATTGATGTTAGATCATGTCTCATGTCCAGAGAGGCTACAACAGGATCTGGATTTAATTAGCGACTGGGCTCATACGTGGCAGATGAAATTTAACATAGATAAATATAAGGTAATCCATGCAGGGAGCAGAAATATAGTAAATATAGTAAAGTACAGATATTTTATGGGTTCCACTGAAATAAAGGTAGCTGATTACGAGAAAGATCTCGGTGTGTATGTTGATACTTCCATGTCCCACTCTTGCCAGTGTGGGGAAGCATTAAAAAAAGGCAAAAGGATGTTGGATTAAACTCCACACACCTAGAGATGTAAGTCAAGAGAAGTGATGCTACGATTATATAATTCCTTGGTAAGATCCCACCTAGAATACTGTGTGCAGGTTTGGTCACCATACCTTCAGAAGGACATTGCTGCCTTGGAAAAGGTGCAACGTAGGATGACTAGAATGATTCCTGCACTTAGAGGAATGTCTTATGAGGAGAGGTTCGCTGAGCTGAATCTGTTTAGCCTCAAGCAAAGGAGACTATGGGGGGACATGATCCAGGTATATAAGATTCTAACAGGTCGGGATGCTGTTCAGCCAAATGACCATTTCAATATTAATTTAAAATACTAGAACTCGTGGCCATAGTGGAAATTAGCTGGAGAACATTTAAAAATGAATCTGAGGAAGCACTTCAATTCAATTCAATTTTATTTATATAGCGCTTTTAACGACATGCATTGTCACAAAGCACTTTACATTTAACCGGCCAGAACCCCACCAAGCAAGCCTGAGGCGACAGTGGCAAGGAAACTCCCTCTAGCAGGAAGAAACCTTGAGTGGAACCTAGACTCAGAAGGGGACCCCATCCTCCTCTGGGCGACCAAGGAGCATGAAACTGCATTTACATTGACATTCATTAGAGTTCATATAGTTATAAAGTCCCAGTTGGTTTCATGTAGTTATATCCAGGAGTCCAGGTGCGGGTTCACACGGTGTAGTCGGCTCGGTATCAGCTCGAAAAAGAGAAGATGGAGAAGAGTTATTGCCCTACACCTAACCGGCAGGACTAAAGCAACTATGACAGCCTGCCTAAAAGAGTGACCTGGAAGGAAGCACAGGCATGAGGGTTTACAGAGGTTTTGGCGTCAAGCCACCTCCCATCCACAGCTTAAGTGATCGGCGAGAGTGGCAGGACGACAGCACCAATCCCCCCTTTCCCCTTCAATCTCAAATAACTATGAACCTCCAGATTTCCCATTCACCTTAGAAAAGAAGATTTAACTATCCAAAAGACTGGCGAAAGAGGTACATCTTAAGCCTTGACTTAAAAGCAGAGATTGTGTCTGAGTTCCGAACACTAATAGGAAGTTTATTCCATAGCTGTGGTGCTTTATGAGCAAATGCTCTTCCCCCAAAGGTAATGTTCTTTATTCTGGGTACGGATAGAATACCTCCATCTCGTCATCTAAGTGTATGATTCGGAACGCAAATGAGGTCACTCACATACTGCGGTGCAAGACCATTTACAGCTTTATAGGTTAAGAGCAGTGTTTTGTAGTCAACACGAAATCTAACTGGCAGCCAGTGCAGTGAAGATAAAATTGGGGTAATATGATTATATGTTTTAGTTTAACTATTGCTAGTAGCGGTTCAATCAATGCTGGGAGCATCGCTGAATAATTTTGATGGAACAGGGTCTAGCATACAAGTAGATGAATTTGAAGATAAAATTAAGTACATCAGTTCTGACTGGTTAACCAATATTCAATATTCAAAATGTTCTGTTTAATTGAGCATATTTTTGGTCAAAAAGTTTCATAAAGTCGTCACTGGAAAATAACCAGTGGTCTGGTTATTAGTCAGCTTGGACACCATAGTAAATAGGAATCTAGGATTATTTTTGTTTATTTCAATTAGTTCTGATAGATACTAGATGATTTGGCGGCACTAAGAGCCTTTTTGTAGCTACCCATAGCCTCTTTCCATGCTAGTTCGAACACCACTAGTTTAGTATGATGCCACTTACATTCTGTAAGGACATAAAACTTATAGGTCCTGCAGGCCCCAACTCTGATCAGCCTGCATCAGTCTATTTCAGAGCTCCGCTGGCCCAGGCAAGACTGGACTCAACTCGTCAAACCACCCCTTTTAAGGAAGGCAAAGGCCTGCCGGCTCCTGAGAGACTGGATAGGAATAACTGGAGCAGCACAGAAAAAGCAAGACCTTTCACCCCCGGAGTGACCAGAGTTCCACAATCAATCCACAGCAACAACAGCTGTCAGCCTCCAGACACAGACACCTTTTCCACTATAAACAGGATAACTCAGCACACATAGATGTTAGGGACAAATACACGCATGTTTGGTCTCGTTTGAATAGGCATGAGACGAGGAGTATTATACTCTCAGATTTAAGGCAGTATAGCTTTTCCTAAGAGAAATACAGAAACTTCGGCTCAACCCACCAAACTGAGAGAGATTCTCTCATGGTAGAACAAGGGAATTACAACCACCCCCTAAAGTGATCTGATTGGCTGGGGACTTGAGAACCAAGGTCAGCAATGCCCCTAAAATTAACCATTGACCGAAATTAGTCAGTCTTCAGAAACATGCCATCACCTGGTCTGGATACTTAAGGAAGGGCTTCAGAAGTAGTCGGGGAGTCACTCTGTAATCAGAGCTCCCGCAGAGAACTGGGTGAAAGTCTATCTGTAGTCAGATACTTTCCACAGAACTTTGTTCACTCTCAGCTGAGGAATGTGATTGTTTAATATTGTATTTGTCCAAATGTATTTACAAGTATGTGTCCACATGTCAATAATTGTATATTGTAGTATTTTTAATAAATGTTGTTTCGATTACTTTATGACTGTCTGATTTGCTAACTTCTTCATAAACTTTCCAGATTGGACTTCTATCCTTATTAGGACTATGGTGGTAAATACTATCTTGCAGCCTCTGGGTTAAATCCCATTTATTTATCCGGGTCCCAAACTTGACTGCCCAAGTTAAGTTAGGTGGATACCAAAACTACACCTCTGGAGTTCGCACACGCTGATGACAGGTACCGGTCTACCCTCTGAGGGGCGTACACACTATGTTCCTAGGCACCGGGCATAGTCCCTGAGACGCTCACATGGTAAGACAATGGGTGGCATCGGCGGAGGCCCAAAGTAAACCTCGTACAACCTTTTTTATTTTTAACTGAGCAATTTTCTCTAGTGGAATTAAGCATAGATGCTAAATAATCCGTAATGCTATCAAGTTCAGCAGAATTCGACATTAGTTTGGTTGAAAACGATAGCTCAGGGAGGTTATCGATAAAGTTACTTGCTGTATTTGACGTGATTGTACGTTTGGCATATAGAAGCGAGTCGGGGGGCTAATATTTTGAGCAAGGGAAATATTGAACGCAATAAGATGATGGTCAGAGATAATACTGGACTGAGGCAGTAGAGTTGAATACATGATATGAAGACAACTGGATCACAACTGGATCACGGGGGAATCATAAGCAGGGAAGAACACACAGGCAAACAGCAGCAGCAACATTAAAGGCAGGACTGAGAAGCACATTTATACAAGGCTAAGCAGGGAGCAAACTAGAGGCACCTGAAATGAGTAACACAAGGGCAGGAAGGAGAGGTAAAACAAACGCGGAACAGGCATGGCACGTTATACCACACTAGGGAGGAAACGGGAGGTTCAGGAGGGCAGGGTGTGGCAGGGATCCGTTTCAAAATTTAATTTTGGCTTGTACAAACCTTGGTAAAAGCTGCAAAAGATCGATCAACCACTTTCTGAGCTATTGTCTTAACAAACAAAGCATCTGTTGGGGTGGCGGTGTCTGGGGAATACCATGTGTAATACACCTTGTGAAGATTTATATGTAAAACAAAATATTTTTTGATTCTATCACACATATAGAAATTATCCATCCATCCATTTTCCAAACCGCTTATCCTATTGGGTCGCGGGGGGTCCGGAGCCTATCCCAGAATCAATGGGCACGAGGCAGGGAACAACCCAGGATGGGGGGCCAGCCCATCGCAGGGCACACTCACACACCATCCACTCACACACACACACCTACGGGCAATTCAGCAACTCCAATTAGCCCCAGCATGTTTTTGGACTGTGGGGGGAAACCGGAGTACCCAGAGGAAACCCCACAACGACATGGGGAGAACATGCAAACTCCACAGACATGTGACCCAGGCGGAGACACGAACCCGGGTCCCAGAGGTGTGAGGCGACAGTGCTAACCACTGCACCACCATGCCGCCCCTTATAGAAATTATTCTAGGTTTAAATAGTAATTTAGCTGAGTAACTAGGCTGAAATTCTAGATAGTTGCAATTTTAAGAATTATTACTATTATTCACAGCTTTTAAGCATGCAGTTGGATGACGGATGGATGGATATTCAGCCACCAGAAATGCCAATTGTTGTTAAGAGGATCAAAGTCTGCAAAGTAGTATGCAGGGTTTAAGGCCAGAACACAGCATACTCTCCGACAGAAAGCATAAAGTTCACTGGGGGAATTTCTGTGGCCACTGCCTGAACAGCATGTGTGGAGAATGTTTATGAGGGTCGAGCCATGCAGAGCTGCTGGCCCTGGCATGTAATGATGAATCACAAATCAGTTAAAAATCGGTGCAAATGCATGAAGATTTAAACCGGCTGATGTGGAAAATGAATCACTATTGTAGGAGTACTTCACAGTACTTTAACAGAAAAACTGGTGTAATATTACATTTGATTTCACAATGTGAGTTTGACGTCAGATGTCACTGCGTATCACGTCGACATCGTACGTCAGTTTTTGGTTTTGAGCGAACGCGAGATGATGAATGAATTTGAAACTGAGGACGGCACAGTGGTTAGTGCTGGCTTCGGTCCAGGGCCCTTTCTGTGTGGAGTTCGCATGCTCTCCCCGTTTTCGCCGGGGACTCCAGGTTCCTCCCACGGTCCAAAAGCATGCAGGATAGGTTGACTGGTGAGTCTAAATTGGCCCTGTAGTTGTGTGAGTGTGTGCGACCTGCGGTGTGTAGGTGACTGCCTGGGCTTGGTTCCTGTCTGCGCCCCTTGTTCCCGGGATAGGCTCCGGTCTCCCCCGCGATCCCAGTTGGGATTAAGTGGTTTCAGAAAATGGATGGATGGACGCACCGCCCGATCTTCAATTGGCGGTGTGGCAGCATATTAGCTTTCCGGTAATCACAAACGAGGAGGAAACAGCGAGAAAAGCACAGACAAGACATAAACTGCATGCAAACATTGTAATAGACTGATAACATACACAAACAGGTCCACTGGCACCACCGTGAGCTGAGTGAAGATTATTAAAAGGGCAAAGCACGCTAAAAAGCTGCACATGCAAACCTTAGCTTATTTATTTGATTTATTTTTTTTTATTTACTTATTTTGATTTGGGATTTTTTTCAACAGTATTTTATTCAAATTCAGTTGCACTGTTCACAACAGTGTCAACAGTTCAGAAAGATAAATATAAGAATATTTTTGAATATATTTGTCTGCAGCTCATTCTGCAAAAAATGAGAAAATTGAACTCAGAATCGTGAATCGTATCAAATGGTGAGTTGAATGTATCGTTACATCCCTAGTTCTTACAGTAGTACTATGGTATGGTGGAGCCACATGACAGGAAGGCAGTACATTGCGAAGTCTGTTAAGAACATCATTCGCACTGAACTGCCCTCCATTGACCAGCTGTACTTTAACTGCCACAGTAACAAGGTTCAGTCTATAATCCAGGACTCTGACCACCATCCACAAACACTGACTAGCAGATTCATGAACAGCTTCATTCGCCAAACAATTCAAACCTGCAGCTTTTGCATCCCCTGTAATAGTCATTTCCACGGCAGCTGCACTGTACAGCTGTTCCTGCACTTTATCCACCACTGACCACGTATCATCCAGTTTTGTCCTGCTTTGTATCGCACTGTTTCTGCACCATGTTGTCTTGTACTCCCTTGTGTTGTTATGCACCATCTGTGTTGTTCTGAGCAGTGCCATGATGCAATATTACAAAAAGATCTTGAGGAAATGCAGAGTTCTGGAGGAGATTCTCACAGATCATGGCATGTGTTTATACTGAAGAAACTGTACAAATTGCTAGACATAAAACACAGGACTGGCAACTGTGGTACGTTTTAACACCTTGATAAAAAACTTAAAATCCATAGTAAGTAGGACAACCTCATAGAACCTTTACTAGTCATTGTTCAGAAGATTAACACGGATTAAAAACCATTACTATGAAAGCACGCTAATCAGTTAAGTTGATTATGTGGAGAGAAAGAAAAAAAACTGTCTTTGAAAAAGATCAACCATAGAACGAAGCTGCAGCATTGACACCCCCTAGTGGTGATTTGAAGATAGTTCTGTCTGTAGCAGCTAAGCAGTAGATTTGGCGTCAGGTGCCATGTCAAACTCAGTGCTGCTCGGTTTGAACGGCAGAAGCACAAAAATAAAGGGGGCATCTACTGCACGCCCCCCACCCTTGAAAATGGTACAAATTATCATGCAACAGTTTTCTTAAGTAAGTCTTTTTGGGCGTCTGCAGAAACCTCCACGATGCGATTGCCCTGATTAAGAAGTGCGCAGCGGATACAATTTGGGATGCATCGTTCATCCGATTTATTAATATATAATTATTAGTATGTCTATATTATTTTAGAAACGTTACTTGACGAATATTTTTCATTGAGATTGATTCCCCGTTTAAAATTTTGGTGACACTTCATATTTTTTAAGAGAGACAGACAATTTGACGCATGCAATTTGCAGAAATATGTTGTGCCGCTATAAAGTACACAGGCAGCATGACAAACATAAGTACTCACTGAAGCCACGACATACGCCCGGCTGGCCCCAGCGGTACCCCTAAGAAGAAGGCTTTTTTCACAACCCACGACCATCACGAGGGCAAAAAAAACTGAATAGCCTAGAATTTAGTTAATTACAAGGCACATATTTATTGGAGCAAGAGCTCTAACATAAAACTACCTTGTAATTATAAAGTATTATGGCTGTGAACAATGTACAAACAGGCACAGAAAGTAAAATACTCCAAAAATGCAAAGAACCTAAATATTTTTGTTTTCACCGATTCACTCTTGATGTGTTAGGAGTCACAGTTCAGTAGCCTATTCTTCAGTATCTGCATTTAAGACCACCAACTGCTCTTTCTCCTCCTTCGCTCGTCGGCTCAGAGTATTGGACTTGGTAAGTAATGTTGCCCTTTTGGTTCCAGCAGCACTCTCTGCTTCCTCTGCCATGTGCTCAGCATCCTTTTGTAAACTCTCACATACACTTTCCAGTGAGACTCTCTTCCTCTTGAGTTCCTCAAGTTTTCTTTTTTGCTTTTCGCTCATCTTTCACCTTTGGTCAGAGGCGCTTTGGTTGCTCCCCCACACACTCTGACATGGTCGCATATAAGCCTCTGTGCAACAACTGTTTCCTCTGATAAGTTGCAGGTCTCCACCTCTATTCGTTCCACTTCGGCTTGCCCATAGGACAGCAGCAGCAAGTTCTTGCAGAACATCCAGAGGTCAGGATAAGGCCCACTAACTTTTTGATGTAAAAAGACATCAACTTTGGATGGTGCTGAAGGAATGAAGGATATAAAATCCAAGCCTTTTGCCTCATTGTGCAGGTGATTATCAGACTGCTGGGATATTGCATCACCTGTAATTACATTAATTACAGTAGATTAGATGCAGATCAACAATGTCAATACACAGAATCACATGTAGAATAGGAAAGTGATTTATAACCCAATTTTCCTATGATACCATAAATGTGCAATCATTTTAATTTAATCTTGAGATATCTCTAGGCTCATCAAAGAAAATATAACTGGGCTGATGCTTCTTTTCAAACACCAAGAGTCGGTCTTCTAAATACTGCTAAAATCTACGTGTTAACACTATTCAGTTCAGGGACGGATTATGGGTTGTGTGGGCCCCTGGGTAAAACGTTCGCGAGGCCCCCCCCCCACCACCACCACCTGCACCACCACCACAACCACCACAAGTCAAGGGCCCTTGGCAGCCAAACACCCTCCCTATAGGGTCAGGGGACCTTGTAGGCAGAGGATCAAAGAATGTAGGCCCTCTAAAATAGACAAACGAAAATACATTGCTGATAAGCGTTGCAAATTGTTTTGGGCTTGGGGCCCACGGGCCCCCTGCACCCCAAGGGCCCCTGGGCAGCGGCCCCGCTAACCCGGTTTGTAATCCGTCCCTGATTCAGTTAGATGTGAAAAAAGAAAAGCATAATTTAAAAATAATATTCTGAACTATCCTATTCTTATCCTATGATTTACCAGCAGATATCCTGCCTGCCAACCGATTCTCCTGCGCAAACTTCTGCATGAGATTTCTCCTTTTCTGCTGGCAGTTATTGTCACGATCGGGTACGGGTGAAGCGGCGATCGTGCGGGCAAGCAGGCAAGCAGGAAGCAGGAATACGGGGCAAACGGGAGTTTAATACGAGGACAGGGACCGGGAAACAGCTCACGCTTACGAACATCAGACATTAATGACAGACAAAGCAAACTGGGGAGACCAGGACTTAAATACACAGAACAAGGCAGCAGGAAACAAGACACGACTGGGCAGGATCAGGAAATCACACGTGGGTAATTAGGGGGCGTGGCACACACGAGGAGCGGACGAGCCGGGCATGACAGAACCCCCCCCCAAAGGCGCGCTACACCGGGCGCGCCAAGGAAGGGGGCGACGGACGGGACGAGGCAGAACAGGACCTGGAAAACAAGAACAGAATTTACGCACGACGGGAAACAGGACCGAAGCACAAAACAAAGCCAGGGACAAGACGTGCGACAAGAGCTGACAAAGGGATGGGAAGGCAGACAGACAGATCAGGAAGGGAGAAACAGAGGGAACAGGCGGAACACAAGGAGCGGGAGTGACGGGAGGGAACGACGGGAAACCAGGAATGGAGAAAGGAGGAAAGACAGGAGGAGGAGCAAACAAAGGAGGGACCAGGGCAGGAGAGAAGGGAGAGAAGGCGGGGGAACAAAGGGGAGCCCGTGGGAGCCCCAGCGGGCGACGGGCGGCAGCCGGAGGGGCCGCAGGCGGCCGGGAGGCCGGAGCCGGAGGGGACCGAGAAGGGGCAGAGGAGACAGGGCGAGGGACCCGCGGAGGGGCCAGGGAGGGAGCAGGAGGGAGCACCAGGGAAGGGGACGAGGGAGCTGGAAGGGGCCAGGGCGAAGGCACGGAGGAGGGGGGAGCCGCAGCAGGCGGCGATATCCGGGGGAGGGCCGGAGGTAGGGGCCCCGCAGGCGACCGACCAGGACCCGGAGAGGGGAGCGAGGCAGGGCGACGAGGCACCGGAGAGGGACCCGCAGGCGCCAACCGAGCCCCAGCGCAGGCGAGGCAGGGCGAGCCAGGGGGCAGGGCGGGCGGGACCCCAGCCCTGCGTCTGTGTCCCCTCCCTTTACGGGACACAGACCCCAGGTCGGGGTCGAATTCACCGGGGTGAGAGAGACAAAGTCACTGGAGGAGAAGGGACAGGAGCTGGAGCTGCTGCAGGCGGAGGGGGCGCCTCTGGAGCGCGGTCAGGGACTGGAGCGCGGTCAGGGACTGGAGCGCGGTCAGCTGGCCCGGGAGCCGCTGGAGCGCGGTCAGGACTTGGAGCGCGGTCAGGGGGCGCCTGCCCTGGAGCTGCAGCAGGCGGCTGCAGTGGGGGCGCCTGCCCTGGAGCTGCAGCAGGCGGCTGCAGAGGGGGCGCCTGCCCTGGAGCTGCAGCAGGCGGCTGCAGAGGGGGCGCCTCTGCAGGAACTGGAGCGCGGTCAGGAACTGGAGCGCGGTCAGGAACTGGAGCGCGGTCAGGAACTGGAGCGCGGTCAGGAACTGGAGGTGGCTGCAGTGGGGGCGCCTGCCCGGGAGCTGCAGCACGGTCAGGAACTGGAGGTGGCT
This sequence comes from Brienomyrus brachyistius, assembly GCF_023856365.1. NCBI lineage: Eukaryota > Metazoa > Chordata > Actinopteri > Osteoglossiformes > Mormyridae > Brienomyrus > Brienomyrus brachyistius. Next base: position 29,303 of record NW_026042936.1, on the reverse strand, counting down.
GCAGTGGGGGCGCCGGCCCGGGAGCTGCAGCAGGCGGCTGCAGAGGGGGCGCCTCTGCAGGAACTGGAGCGCGGTCAGGAACTGGAGCGCGGTCAGGAACAGGAGCTGGCTGCAGAGGGGGCGCCTGCCCGGGAGCTGCAGCAGGCGGCTGCAGAGGGGGCGCCTGCCCGGGAGCTGCAGCAGGTGGCTGCAGAGGGGGCGCCTGCCCGGGAGCTGCAGCAGGCGGCTGCAGAGGGGGCGCCTCTGCAGGAACTGGAGCGCGGTCAGGAACTGGAACGCGGTCAGGAACAGGAACGCGGTCAGGAACAGGAGCTGGCTGCAGTGGGGGCGCCTGCCCTGGAGCTGCAGGTGGCTGCAGTGGGGGCGCCTGCCCTGGAGCTGCAGGTGGCTGCAGTGGGGGCGCCTGCCCTGAAGCTGCAGGTGGCTGCAGTGGGGGCGCCTGCCCTGGAGCTGCAGGTGGCTGCAGTGGGGGCAGCGAAGGCGGCTGCGCAGGCGGCGGCGGCTGCACGGGAGCGGGGTCCGCCGGCAATGGCGGCTGCACGGGAGCGGGGTCCGCCGGCAATGGCGGCTGCACGGGAGCGGGGTCCGCCGGCAATGGCGGCTGCACGGGAGCGGGGTCCGCCGCCAATGGCGGCTGCACGGGAGCGGGGACTGCAGCCCTCTGGAGCAGTAAGAGCTGCCGCACGTCCTCTGCCATACTCACCAGCTCCTCGGGGTCGGAAGCGGGAGTAAATGCTGCAAAGCTCCTCTGGAGTCGCTCCGCTAGCCCCGCTACCTCCGGACTTACTGGAGGGACCAGTTCCCCCCAGATCCTCCAGAACAACCCCTGGAGGGCAAAGAACTGGGAGGCGCAGTTCACCGGCTTCCCTAAGTGAGGCGCGGGCAGCGCCTCCGGGGTGGTTACTGCAGGGGGAGAGAGCTGTGTGTCCGTGGGCGTTAACGGAGGGAGCTCCTCGGGACAGGCAATCGCCGGTCTCCTCCTCCTTCTCCGGCGCCCAGCGGCGGCGAGAGGTGGTGCGATGTCCTGAGAAACAGGCGGTGAAAGGATCGGCTCCGGGTAAGGGTAGAGGAAGGGCTCCTCGTCCTCATCCTCACTGGAGAGCCAGTACTTCCACACGGGATCGGGGTAGTGTGTGGTCAGCTTCCGGGCTGGAGGTAGAGCGGGTACTTCCCTCTCATTCTCCTCCGAAGTGATCCATAGCCGGGAGAGCGAACAGGCTCCCAGGCGGATCGTCTCCTCCGGTCCTCTCCTCCTTCTCCGGGGGCCTTTCCTTTTGTGGTCTGTCATTCTGTCACGATCGGGTACGGGTGAAGCGGCGATCGTGCGGGCAAGCAGGCAAGCAGGAAGCAGGAATACGGGGCAAACGGGAGTTTAATACGAGGACAGGGACCGGGAAACAGCTCACGCTTACGAACATCAGACATTAATGACAGACAAAGCAAACTGGGGAGACCAGGACTTAAATACACAGAACAAGGCAGCAGGAAACAAGACACGACTGGGCAGGATCAGGAAATCACACGTGGGTAATTAGGGGGCGTGGCACACACGAGGAGCGGACGAGCCGGGCATGACAGTTATCTGGCTGGTGTGCATTTTGTTTGGGTCCAAGCACGTCATCTCATGTACAATCGAGTACTTCAGAGGGCATTTATCCAAGGCCTTTTTGCACATTTTTGAGAGCACAATCTGGCAATTTTTTTTAATCTGAAGGACACCAAGGTCACTTCCACTGCCTTTGGCTCCTGACTGTCTCTGACAAAAAGATGGTTTGTCAAATTTCCAGAATCTTTCTGCACACTCAGCCCAAGGTTAACACTACCTCAGCTGTACATATCAAACCAGCTCAAACTCCATGTTATTCACATATTTTTTACTTCACAATTGTTTGATACATTTGTATGTAAAGATACCAGTGAATTCACAGAAGTCCCACCTTGATGACAGCCATTCCTATATCCACCTCCTTTGGACTGAGCCAGAGTTTTTGCCTGTACAACAGCTGTACATGTTGCTACACAACACTTAAACATTCTATTTCCTCAATGAACTATTTTTTTTGCAGCAAAAGCCATGAAGCAGCAATAAAATCTTTAAAATATGCTTACCAATAAATATGGTTCTCCCATTTAAACACATGTAAAGATAAACCATGGATATTTAAAAATCATGGGTTCGTTAATGAGTTTAAATGTTATTGAATGGCTTACCTTAAACTTCTCCAGTAAGTCTTCAGCGGTGGAGTGGCTCATGTACTGTGATCCCAGAACCAGGACTGCACTCGAGAGCCATTCTCATAATTCACCCAATACCTGACATGCACATCCAGTTGTTTTCTTTTGATGGTCCTGTTCATACTTACGTCAAACATGACAACGAAGCTCCCTTTTAATATATGGAGCGAGTCCAAATCGCGCAAGAAAAGCGGTTTTATCTTTACCACAAGTGACCCTGCGAGTCAGGGAACATCACCCTGGAGACGGTGTGAATGTCATCATTGGACGTATAGGAGTGATGTCGGCAAACCGTTTGCAAAGCCCATAGCACTTCTGCTTTCAGTGTGGGTTGAGGAGGATGTACTGAAGGCATTATTTGTCATGGGATCCGGAGACACTGCCAAAACGGGTGTAGGCCTATCTTTAGAGGTTGTACTTATCTCCACTGAATAAACATAAATCTGGGCTTATTCTATACTGAACAAAAATATAAACGCAACACTCTTGTTTCTGCTCCCATTTTTCATGAGATGGACTTAAAGACCTACAATTCATTCCAGATACACAATATTACCATTTCTCTCAAACATTTCTCACAAATCAGTCTAAATGTGTGATAGTGAGCACTTCTGCTTTGCTGAGATAATCCATCCCACCTCACAGGTGTGCCACATCAAGATGCTGATCTGACATCATGGGTAGTGCACAGGTGTACCTTATACTGCCCACAATAAAAGGCCACCCTGGAATGTGCAGTTTTTTGCTTTATTGGGGGTCTGGGGACTCAGAACCGGTCAGTATCTGGTGTGACCACCATTTGCCTCATGCAATGCAACACATCTTCTTCGCATAGAGTTTATCAGATTGTCAATTGTGGCCTGTGGAATGTTGGTCCACTCCTCTTCAATGGCTGTGCGAAGTTGTTGGATATTAGTGGGAACTGGTACACGCTGTCGTATACGCCGGTCAAGCACATCCCAAACATGCTCAACGGGTGACATGTCCGGTGAGTATGCTGGCCATGCAAGAACTGGGACATTTTCAGCTTCCAAGAACTGTGTACAGATCCTTGCAACATGGGGCCGTGCATTATCTGTCTGAGTGGCTGGTCTCAGACGATCTTGGAGGTGAACCTGCTGGATGTGGAGGTCCTGGGCTGGTGTGGTTACACGTGGTCTGCGGTTGTGAGGCCGGTTGGATGTACTGCCATATTCTCTGAAACGCCTTTGGAGACGGCTTATGGTTGAGAAATGAACATTCAATGCACGAGCAACAGATCTGGTTGACATTCCTGCTGTCAGCATGCCAATTGCACGCTCCCTCAATGCTTGTGGCATCTGTGGCATTTTGCTGTGAGACAAAACTGCACATTCCAGGGTGGCCTTTTATTGTGGGCAGTATAAGGTACACCTGTGCACTACCCATGATGTCAGATCAGCATCTTGATGTGGCACACCTGTGAGGTGGGATGGATTATCTCAGCAAAGCAGAAGTGCTCACTATCACACATTTAGACTGATTTGTGAGAAATGTTTGAGAGAAATGGTAATATTGTGTATCTGGAATGAATTGTAGATCTTTAAGTCCATCTCATGAAAAATGGGAGCAAAAACAAAAGTGTTGCGTTTATATTTTTGTTCAGTGTACATTGATTTACAGAATCAAATTTAAAAAACAAAAATACACTGATTTTATACAGATTACTAACTTTTGGGGATCACAATACAAATCTAAATATTTTAGACAAGTTACTTATCTGCTTATTGAATGGTGGGCGAAAAAAATATCTGTATAGTGTCCATTATCTAAAACCCCGCAATGACGTAGTTTGTGTTGTTCTTAAAATAATATTAACTTAAACGGTCAATCTGATTTTCTGGAGGAAAAATAATAGTTTTGATGAATCAACAGCTTGGGAAAATAGTCGCTAGATTAATTCAAAGAAAAATTGTCTGTAGTTGCACCTCAACAGTATAACCAGTGATAATACTATATAAATAAAATTAAAGTAATGGCACCAGCATAGACAGACACAGTAACAGTACAGAATGAGGTAACAGTGGCAGTGTGAGGAAATGTCAGCGTCACTGGCTGGTTAACAGCAATGGGGAGGAAACTTGTCTCTAAATCTGGAAATGCTTGTGCAGATGGATGGATGGAAGGTGAAAAGTGACAGTGCTGGGTGGCTAGAGTCTCTCAAGGTGCTGCTTGCTTTTCTGAGGCAGCACCTGAAGACGATGCCTTTGACCGCCAGAAGCTGTGTGCCCGAGGAACTGGAAGCTGTTGAAGCCTCTACAGCATCCTCTGCGATGTAGATAGGACTTTGGGGAGTCATCCGTTTGCGAAAGTCCAGGATCAGCTCCTTGGTTTCTCTAGCGTTGAGGGTGATGTTGTTATACATGGTGAAGAGCTGGGCCTACAAATCCCAGCATTCAAGAGGTGAAAATACAGACTTAGAGGGAATTTGGGAAAAGTGAAAAAATCCTCTTTACTCGTGTCTGTATAAATCTCACCAAGCGTAACTTTGCAGATTAAAGACTGGCTGAGAGTGTAAATGTAAACGCTGATAAGGAGTCAGGAACAAAGTGCTCATGTAGTGCACACCTGGGTCCAGAGGGCCCTTGTTCAGATGGAAAACTGAACAGGCATCTTTTGTGCTAAATGACAGCCGGTGCTGCTCAAGATGATGGACACTATGGGGAAATAAAAAAAAAAAGAGTTTTGAATGAAAAGACACACAAGAGTAACAGTGCAGCCTTGGTCACGTCTCCCCAGCTCATGACTGGACCAGGCTCCACGTTGACCCCAAAACTGGCTTTACACACAGGAAACTCACTGAAACTCAACACAACATTGTCCTGATCTTGCCTGGGGAGTTTCACCTGGTTACTGAGATGACCGGCAGCACAGACAGTCTTACCAGCAACAGATATGCTATTAAGGGGTGCGAAGCGTCTGCTGCCAGCACATGGCTTTATATCTGTCGGCTGCATTTGCGCTGCTCCTCCCTCCTATAAAGAGGACAGTTGAACAGCAGTGTGAAGAAAGGGCACAGAAGCAGAAGTCAGTGGAAAAAGCCCCATTACTAACCCTAAGCCCAACTTACTGCAAACAGCCCACTGTATTTCATATGTCTGCTTCATATTTTCCATTTAATTGCCATAATCTCTGGCAGTCAGTGACAAAAGTTATTTACCCTTAAACAGTACTGAGATTGAGTAGAGTGAGGTACTTAAGCGGTATTATGGAAGAATAAAAGCTGAGTCCCATGTCCAGGCGAGATGCGTAGCTGACAGGCTGATGAATGTTTCAAACTCTTACCTCCACCGTACTGACAGGAACGGCGAGCTGCTGTGGCATCATGGCATTAAACTTCTGTTTCTCCAGGGAAGAAAACAACCAAGACCAACCTTAATAATCCACACACTTTGAAGACTGACATAAATGGTAAATATGAGACGTAAATATCATCCAACACTACCAGGTACTCAGTGAATACTCAGTCATGCAGAAATATAATCTAAAGTTATAATTATGGGGACACGTGGCCGTCCACTGCAGGTGACAATGTCCTAAACTCTTTCATACTTAAAGAACACATACAGTCATATTTTATACTTTGTAAGGATGCATAAAACTCCAGTTCAGTAAATTTATGGAATATATACTGCAGCAACTACTTTATAGTCATTTATTAAGTAACTGACTTATTTCTTCCCTGCGGGAACTTGTAATTATGCTGAAATAAAAATGTAACTTAACAGCGTTAAAAAGAACTCAGGAATCCAGTCCAAAATGCTTTAGTTTGACATGTGATCAAAATTCAAACTAAATTTCATAGAGTAAACTAATACATGATAGCATCCATGCAAAAGATCAACGGCAGAACAGGGGCTCTTAAGGCAGACTGCATTAAAAAGGAATTAATCATCTCTCTCAATTTAAATTTGGGATAATAATTCTCTTCAGAAGCCTCCATAGAATAGTGCATCCATCCCCTCACTTATGTGTAGAGACGTATCCTAAGGCTCTGGCAACAACATTCAGGTCAACAGCATCAAAAATTTCACAGCTAGTTTTAAAACTTGTTTTTCACTTTACGTTACAGCAAGTTAGTTAATATTAAATTATTGCAACGTGCAGATTAATAGTCAGAAAAGGTTTTTGAAATTTACATAATGATAAATGAGAACTATATTTGATTACTAATTACTGTTGACTAATTTCCTGTCTGGACTTTTCCCCCTTCATTGTTAAAAGTCATTATATGTCTGGGTGCCAGTCAGTGGAAGCACACAGACACCTGGCCTATTCATTCAGCACCAGCCCATCAAGTAGAGAATTCAGCACCACGGACAGTGACCTGTGTTACTATGACATCAGGTCATTGGCTCTAAATATTTTTCTAGAAATAACTAAATGGCTCTATTGTAGAAATTTCCAGCCAGAGACTGGGTTCCTATATGAAGAGAATATTATTATTCAGACAAAGAAAATAAACTACAGAAAACTAGCTCTGCATGTCATCTCCCCTTTACTCCTTAAGCAGGGCACACGCACATCAACAAGTACCAATGCAGCAAATACAGATGAACAATTTCACAGCTTCAGAAGAAGTCAGATTTCTGTGTAATTCAGAGATTGTCAAAGACTTCTGATAGAACATTTTCTGCACTTGAGTCTAATTTCAAGATAAATTGCACCTGGGTCTATTAAAACAAGGTGATGCTGCCTGACCTACCAACCAAGGCTGGGGAGGAAACGTAGGAATACAAGGAAAGCAAGGAAGAAAAGCAGCCACCCTATCTCATGGTCACGGACACAAACATCAGGGAGTGTTATGAAGAAGACACCACACTTAGGACCATTGGTTTTACGCAGTGAATTACACCAGAGAGAGTTTTTACATTCTAGCTGTGTTATGTAACATTCCTCAGCCTTCAGCTTTTTTCCCCACACAATGCAGGACATGCAGGGGTGCCAAACAAAACAGTGGAGCTGCAGTGTAGCCAATTATTTCTTTCAGTAGTTTTAAGATGGTTTGTGAGGTTGTGTGTTAGAGATGGCGGTGAGCAACACTGAGGCATCTCAGGGAACCATGTTGCCCATATTAAAAAACATGCACGCATGCAACTCAGGCAATCCAGCATTTCTTATTTCAGTTACGTATGACACTGCATGTTGCGGTTTTACATGTTCACTACAAGTCAGTGGTTTTTTCCTTGTATGATTATGGCCACATTCACACCAAAAACACACTAGACATACTGTACAAGGCACTCAAGGGAAAAATTCTCAGAACACAAAGTGAATGTATCAACCGAAGAAGGATTTTTCCTTTTCGGAATATTCATTTTTTTCCATGTGGAACCACTGTCCATGATTCAATTGAGTGCATTCAAAGAATGATACATCAAAACTAATAGTGACAAAATATTCATTTAATATGCATTGTACATGAATGTAGGACTTAGATGTTGATGAATTTCTCATCAGTGAAGGGCATATACACTTAAGGGGTATTATGAAAAAAAAAGTTGAGAACCCAGAAGTAACTATCCGATTAAAGATGTAATCTGGTACATGTGCAGACCAGTGATGGATATGTAAATGATTCAAATTGCAAGGAGTTGGCATGTTTAATCACCAGACACAGGATGCCTCGTAGTCACATTAGACAGTGTTAACGGCACTTGACGGAGTTTGATAGGGTTGCATTGCGGGTTTACATGAAGCCAGGTGGTCATGTGCTGCAATTGCATGTGGGCCATGCGGATATCACAGTGGCCTGATATTGAAACCAATGGGCACGTGAGGCATCCACACACGTCGTGAAGTTTCTGGTCATCCAAGACAGACCACGCCAAGGAAGGATCGTCGGATTGTGCTCCAAGCATCACAGATCCCCATGACACCTGCGCCTGATATATGGACACAGCTACTGGACTCTCTACAACACCCTATATCATCGTGTCGCGATGACTGGCATCAGCTGGACTACGGGTTCACCGTCCCATGCATAGGCTGCCGTTCACAATAGCACAGAAACGGTTGCGTTTGGAGTGGTGTAGTCACTGGGAGGCATGGACTGATGGACTGATGACGACTGGCGTCCTACCATGTTCAGCGATACATCTCAGTTCTGCAGTACCACAGATGACCGTCATGTGCGTATGGTGGCGCTGCAGGGAGAGGAGCAATCCTGCCAATGCTGTGGAGTGACACACCACACTCTGACGGCACAGTGGTACACCAGTGACATCCTAGTAGTATCCGGGCCCAGGGGTGTGCTATACCCTACTGACATGGGACCAGCAGTGTGACCATACCGCCAACTCCGTGGTCCGTTTGATCTGATGATTATAATCATCGCGATACAGTCACATGCCCTTTCATCACATGCAGATTTCATTTTCACAACTTAGTCTGTTGCCCTTCACTTTTTTGCCACTGAGTTTGTGTTTTGACACTAAGTTGATGGGAATTGATTATTTAAGCGTCATCTAAAGAGCTTATATTAATTGGGTAAATTGCATAAGACTCACATGGTATTTTGAAAAGATTCCCATATGCGCTGATTAGCTGGGGTTGATCCAAGCAGCTGTGCACTTTTCTCCTGTAACATAAAAGTTTGCTTTTAGGACAGAAAACAAGGTTAAGACCATATTATGTAGTTTACATCTATCAAAATAAAACCAAAGTCACTGTTACCAAAAGAGTAACCATGTGTTATCAAATTTCCTAACATTTTGCTTCATCTTACTTTGGATGCCCATGGTTAGGAGAGAAGCAGAAATCTGCTCAATCATAAGAAAGACTTTTATTGCTACAGGGAGTGAGATCTTGTTGCAGGTGACAAGGCAGGATAGAGTGTGTTTAGAAAAATAATGAAGAGGGAATGTGAGTGTGAGCTATCGTGGCATCTGTGTATAACCCAATATGGCGGCATCCTTCTGAATGTAAATAACATAGCCGGCTTAATTAGCTTAATCAAGCGTAATTGAACTAAGGAAAATTTAGCAATATACTTTCCCTGCTTGGTGTGATAAATACAGCAGCAGCTGCTGGTGGACGGGCTACAAACAGACATCAAGAAGAAATCCCACCTCACAGCCATTTACTGTACCAAACCCCTTAATGTAACTTGTAAAGATGTAGGTATTGGCGTATTCACACATTCATTTGCAGTGTCCACTTCCTGTCCAGTAAATTTGGCAGGACGGAATTTGAATAACCTATAGGTCTGACTCATGTATGCGGCTGAAGGAGTAAAGATAGAATGGGTGAAGAATCCTGTTATACAGTCCTAGTAGACCGAGAACCACCTGATTGCTACTGTAGTTGGAATCAAGGGCTGAGCTGCATGGTGGCCTGGGGGACAATCATGAAAACACAGACCCACTGATATCCTCAAAACCCACAATCAAAAGGGGAGTCAGGCACGGTGGCCAACCACTTGGCCCGTTAAGCCACATGGTGGCCCGATGAGCAGGCAAACACACTATGGGCTAAGGGGTACAAGACAGAGGAGAGAATAGGATGGCCAGTGACATGTGAACAGGACAAGGCAGGGATGGATTCTGACATAGGTACCATACTACTTTGTTTAAATATGCCCAAGTGCATAGAATGTTTTAGTGCAAGTCTTAGACAATGGTATCTCTGAATGACACCGCAGTCTGACTCTTCCTGAAGGCCCTGAGAAGTTGTTTGTATGCACTTGCTGCCTTGACACTTGCTGATGTGCGTGTGCTCTGCTTGAGCAGTAAAGGGGAGATCACATGCAGAGATGATTTTCTGTAGCTTCTCAGTCCGAGTAAAAATAAAATCTTCTCGTTATATAGGAACCAAGTCTCTGGCTGGAAATTTCTACAACAGAGCCATTTAGTCATTTATAGAAATATACAGAGCCAATGAAGGAACCAGATGTCACAGCACAGTAACACAGGTCACTGTCCGTGGAACTGAATGAATAGGATAACCGGCCAATGTGTTTGTGTGCTTACACTGATTATATGTCAGGGGGGAAAATATTTATATCCATTGTTGCGATGAACGTCATTCCAGCAAGTGGTTACGTCGTTCACGCAAGTGGTCATGCGGAACCAAAGTTTACTCACCTGTGTGCACCCGAGGGGAAGGCATTAACGGACGCACCTGCTCTTTATTTTGGATAAAGTCGGCAAAACGCATTGGTAGCGCGACAAGCAAAGGGTCAAATCTACACCAAGTGCTTCTGGAACTGTGCTGCGATTGTGTACTGAAAAGTAGACTCTGAACGGACAGCCGGTAAGACCATGAACCATGCGTGTTGGACTTTGTTGCAAATGTTATTTGTAGCAAGCACTACCTGTTGCGAGTGGGGTTTATTTCTTAATGGGGTGCGCTAATGAGGCATTGAGGCGCTGGTGCTGGCTTGTAACATTATATGAGTTGTGGTATTTGACTGTATTAGGAATAAATGGTGTGCTGTAAGTGTCTTAATGACAATATGTGGAATGCTGTTTTATTGATTCAGATGTTTGCATTAATGCGGTTTAAAAGGGGGGGTTCTATTTTTAGTTTATCTAAAAGTTAAATATTAAATTGCTAAAAAGAAAAAAAAAAAGTATTAAGGGTGAACTTTCCTTTTAATAATTCATATGGGCAGAAGTGTTAAACCTATTGTTCGATTGTCTAATTGGTTAGCTTTTCATTGCAATTTATTGCGTTGAGTAACTCATTTATGTGTTTCCCCAGTGGTTTGATCTTAAACTTTGATGTTTGGAGGAATTTTATTCAGAACAAGTTATGTATAATTGTGTGGAAATTTGAAGCTGAGATTGGTCATTCATTGTATATTTTGTGTGTATGTATGTATGTATATATATATATATATATATATATATATATATATATATATATATATATATATATATATATATATATGCATTTAAAGTAAAATTTTGTGTTTGCTCATAAGATAGATTGGTGAAAGTTGGTGTTTTGTGGTTTAAGGTTTTTCACCTGTAAATGCCTGGCTTGAGGAAAGCGAAGATAAAATAAAAAGGGATAAAGAGTCCAAAAAGAAGGCCTGGTTATTCTGAGTGAAATCCAGTTATATGTTCAGTTTTGGTACATCTCTATCAAGTGAGGGGTAAAGCACAGTAAGAATTGTGATCACTTGACAATCATTGAGGGGAAAAATGTAAAAATATATACAGTAAGGACAATATAATCGTAATTTAATGTATCCCTTCTGCTCTTTAAAAAGCACAATGTCTGACTGACAAATATGTCTATTATTAGCACATTTTAATAATTTAATTAATATTAAGCAGTACACCTATTTCCTGTAATCACTCTGCGTTAAAGCAATTTTTAAAACTAGCTGTGAACTGGATGCTGTTCTGACTGTTGTTGCCATGGTGCCTTATTTACTTTCAAATCGCATTGTCCACAACCTGATCAAAGGACCAAACTTTAAAATCAGTGCAGGGTAGTGTCGCAAGTAGTGATGCTTAGGCTTTAACCTATGTCCTGGAAAGAAAGAAAATCTACAAGCAAGATATTCTTGGATAAGAACGTCAAGGTATGCAACCTCTGGCAATAAAATTTTCTGTGCACAAATCAGCTCCACAATGTCTTTTAGCTGAAGGGTCAACTGCCAATCATCATCTGTGGGCTCTTTCACCTTGTCACACATGATCACAGGAAGAAGTCTTAGAAAATTCCAGTTCTGAACAGCCTGACCATAAAGCTTTACTCCATTGGAGTTTACTGCACATGGCTTACTCAACACATCAGAGCCACTGTACTTAAATTTCTTAATGCGTCTATTCAGAATTGAATAAGTGAACCACTTTTTTTGCTTGATGAAGTACTTCAGGTAAAGGGCTAAATCATAGGAAAGGATACCCTCAAAAATGTCATGGCCTAAACAAGGTGGCAGGCCAGGCATACAAACATCGAAGTAATTCAATGAATTAAAACTCAGATATTATACCTTCAACGTTTTGTTGTTCCTCAGACTGTAAAATGCATTTGGATCTGTTTGAAAATCTGTTCGGGTTGTCCGGCAATACCTGCAGAAATATTCAGAAAAACTAAAATTTTCTGTAAATCCACCGATATTATGAGACCCCAAATTGTCCCCTGCAATGCACAAAACAGTCCCTTTAACTTTTTCCTCTGCCACCGTTATTCCATTGTCTTCCAGGTCTTTTAAGTCTGCAATGAGCCTTGAGAAAACTTTGTCATGGCCAAAGTGTTTGAAGTCTTTTTCCTGACACAGCATTACAAGTGACATGTGGTCTGTACTTGATGAGGTGGTAAATTAGCCAGAGACAAATATACAGCTACTACTTTGTGCTGCTTTTTGCTGAACCTAATGGGTTCACCGCCTCAAAAGAATCTTGATATAGAATTAGTTTTAGACATGATGGGTTTTGAGAAAAGAACTCATTGTTTTTATATACCTGACCATCACTGACATCACAAAGCACATCAGTGTATGGTACGTATGTACCCTGTGCAGCACAATTCTGCCATAAGTCTGACTCCAGTAAATGTCTCAAAGTGTCTTTCAATGGAACATAGTAGGCAAACCTCTGTGACCTTGTTTCATCCCTTCCTAAGTACAACTTTACAGGTTCTGTGTATCTAAACATCTGTTTAAAAGCCCTAGTTCTTGAAAAATTGGTTCTCATTGGTCCTTCATGACTAATGGTGAAAAGGTCAGATTCCTTCACAACATCACATATACTACCAATAACCTCATCTGTTAATTCAGTTAAGTCACTTTTCAGGAATGCACTTAATTTATTCAAAGTATATGTCTGTCCTAGTTCATGTATGCTTAGCATCTCTTCAATAATATTTTGTATAGTTGATGCTGGCAGAAGAAACTGCCCATGTAATTTCAAGTAGAAAAGAGAAATATTTCTAAGAAAAAGGTCACTGAAATTTTCTGTAAGATGGACTTCACCTTCATCAGTCTCACTAAATCTCTCTGTAGGGCCTGTAACTAACGGTTCAGTTTCAAGAAACTGAGAAACTGTCTCCTTATTAAGATCTCTTATACTGTCCACAGAACATTGTCTGTGTTTCCTGGACATGTAGGCTGTAAACGACGATCTCACAGTGAACGTATGGTCGCATCCTGTCACCGGACATGTCACAACACGTCCTTCGGCTATATGTTCCTTTAAGTGAGCTGTTAGTGATCTGACATCGCGACATTGGCGCTGGCACATAGACATATTACACGTAAACACCGTAAGGGCATTTGTAGTATCAATATATGAATCTGTGTTATGTTTACGGTAAAAATGAGCCTTAAATTCCCCATATGAACGAAACGTATTGTGGCAATCTGTAGCGCCACACTTGAACACGCATCGTGGTTCATGACGGTGAAGTTTGACATGTAAAACATGTTCCCTAAGGGTTTGCACTGATGTTCCACAGAAATAACAACTAAACATTGTAACTGCGTGAACAAACACGCACTCTATTGCTGTTTTAAACACCTAAATGCTGTTTCACATCCCGCTTGCAAATCTAAGTTTTACATGTGCTGCCAAGATACGTTCATGCGCCGTCAACACGGTACATGCTACTCGTGTTTAAAACCACACACTGCTTAACACTGCTTAAAACGATTTAATTTAACTTACCAATTTGCCCAGACACATTTATTTTATTTTATATTCCCACTAGTTTGTAGATTTTTTTTAAATGTTATGTTTGTTATTGGGTGCTTTCCACTTCATGTACCCACATACAGCGCTGGCTTAAAGCAATACATTCTGGTCCTGACGCAATGCATTGTGGTTAGATTTTTATCGTCCGCTGCATTATGTCACCATGTCACGTCGTACAAAAACCTCGCGAGAGCAAGACAGATCATCCTGCACCTCTTAAGTGTTATGTAGTTTTGCCTGAAACGCAAAAATAAAACAAAGCAATTAAAGCCGATCAGTGGCTCAAATTCTGCTGTAGCGATTGAAGAACTTTTGTCGGAAGTTGGATTCGAACCCACGCCTTACTTCGGAGAACAGAATACCCCTTACTTTGAAAGGCCATTTTCGCTGCGCAGGAGGCTTTAGACCGCTCGGCCATGGGGCAGTTTCCAGTTGAACCCTAAGGAGTAGGTTAAGTCCAGCCTTGGCTTCCAAGCTGACGTTTTTCTACATATGTGCTTGTGTATCATGGACAGTAAGAGGGGGCAGGCAAGGAGAGAATTTCTCTCTTTGGGGATCAATAGAGTGTTGTTATTATAACGTCTAAAACGTATGATGGTCTGTCGATAAATCAATAACAATATCAATGAAGTCAATGTTTATCTAAAGGAATCAGAATTCAGGAAAAGCCAGGGGCCGGACCGAGTGTAGGGGGCGTGGCCAGAGACAGCCTGCTGACTGTTCCAAATCATGGGTGCATGTTACAAGTCCGGAACATATTTTAACTTAGTACTAACTTAGCATCATATTTGATCTGATTCGACTGAATATCCCAGGTTTCCATCTCTCATGCATCTGGTGTGACGTGTTTTCAGACTCTCAGGCTGGCGCAAAGAAATCTTACGGGAATTGAACGTCTCACTCCGGTCAGCTGACCAAAGTTGGTAACCTTGGTATTGTGTGTAGGAGATTCGGTATAACTATAATTTCGTTCTCCATTTACATGCCCGTAGTGTCTTTAACCGGCTGCACAAACTGGATCCGCCTCCATTACGACACAACTTTGCCCTTATTGGCTTAAGAATTTAGTCACATACATGACGTATATCTGCTATTTCTCCCGAGAAGCAGGTAAAGCAGTGGTAACTGCTTTGTAGTTAATTTACCTGGTAAAATTAAGTTTAAATAAATGATATAAATACTGTAATAGTACTCGTGAGCTTTGTTTATTTGTTATTAGTTATTGTAATGTTGCGCTGCTTTATTTGTTTAATCGTCTAGTCTGTGGAGACATTCAAGTTAATCAAATAAGAATTGCACTGTACACTGTACATGACCATAAAAACTTTGTATCCTTGAAATAAATGTTTTTGATCTTTTCCTTGGCAGTTATCTTTTTACACAGGGCCTCTATGTACACGATAGTTTTTTTTTTCACGACTAACAGTATGGATCAGGAGTTGGTTATTGTAAAAGAAGTAATGTGCATGCAGGTGATATTTGTATAGATTTATCCACACCCTTGTAGCAGTGCTGCCATTGCAGTCAGATCTCGCAAACTAGGAGTATTAGTTGTCTTTATTTCTCTTTATTTCTTGACGCCAACCCTCTCCATTAATCCGGGCTTGGGACTGGCACCTACCTGAGCTGGCTTGCTCCCTTAAGTGGCTGGGTTAGGCTAAACTATATATATATATTTACCAAGACTACAATAAAACATCTCGAAATGTGTAGTCTAGCAAAACGCAGTTTAAAGAAGGTAGCCTACCTGGCGAAATTGCAAACAAATTAAGGGCGTTAGGCAGCCTTTCCAAACCGCTTATCCTACTGGATCGCGGGGGGTCTGGAGCCTATCCCGGAAGCAATGGGCACGAGACAGGGAACAACCCAGGATGGCGGGCCAGCCCATCGCAGGGCACACTCACACACTATTCACTCACGCATACACTCCTATGGGCAATTTAGCAACTCCAATTAGCCTCAGCATGTTTTTGGACTGTGGGGGAAACCAGAGTACCCGGAGGAAACCCCACGATGACATGGGTAGAACATGCAAACTCCACACACATGTGACCCAGGTGGAGACTCGAACCCGGGCCCTAGAGGTGTGAGGCAACAGTGCTAACCACTGCACCACCATGCTGCCCCCTAAATGGAAAACCATTAAATACAAAAGGAAAACAAAAGTGCTGTAAGACTGTATACTTATGTGTATGTTAGTAAAGGCTGTAGCTGACACAACGGACCCCCCTAATTAGAAAGGGGTAATTGTACACATGTGGCATCCAGTATGTTCTTCTATAACAGTTTTTTAAAAAAAAAAAAAACTCACATTACACAAATTGGCACTATCAAAACGAGGATTATGGGGAAAATGGGGACTGTGATGGAGATTACATACACGTAGGCATGGTATTTAGTTTTTTTTAATCTGGTCACCTTCCAGAGTAATTGTAAACTAAAACCATCTTCACCCTATTTGATTCTTTATAAATGGACAATCAGTCGTGCAGTAAATGGGGGTATAGAGAGACACAGAGCTTGTCTAACAAGAAACCCTGGGAAGCTAACATTAATAGGGTGGGTATGGATAGCAAAACCATTGATACAGATTACAGATTTATATCTCACCTGAACCCTGGCGGGCTCCGTGCCAATAGGGGTTGGGATTAGGGTTAGTTAACTTAAGTAGTAATATTGATGTGTATATTCTCCTATTCTCCAGTCAGTGAATCGTGAAACGTAATGTTAATATGTTTCTATACCTATATGTTCTGCTTAAAAACCCATAAAGGCAAGCACAGTGTTTAGACATTCTGTTACTTAGACTAGTAAACACTAAGATCCTTCAGCTTTCAATTAACCTGACACAACAGTCTAAACAACAAATGTGTGCCATGTCATTTGTCATCTTTACATCTTGTATCCTTTATATGGTAATTGGATTTTCAAGGTGGAATTGCAGGTCGATCATTTTAAGGATCTAGATGTAAACCTCCCTGGTGTTGCTTTAATATTTTTTTTGCACAATTTGCTTCACACACTTCCTCCAGCAGAGAAGCTTACAATACTACACCCCACCAAATGACTGGATGATGCCTTTTTATTTAAGGTCTGGCTGTGAGCCTCGATTACCGATACACTATCTTCAGGCTCCTGCCGGGATCAGTCAGTATGGTGGACCTTTGGAGGAATGGGTACAAAACCATCAGGAAAGTTTGCAGGTGCTTCAAGAGTATGTGAAGGCTTAGTTGGAGGAACAAGCCACACCACGAAATCGGAAACACAATGAGTTGGTTAATGATTAGGGGTTTGATGAAGGTCAGCTGGTGTGTTTGCGGAACCATGTTCGAGGTAAAATACAGGATCATTGGGATGCCTGTTTGTATATGGTAGTTCGGTGTCCCCAAGATCAGGGTGCAGTTTACTCTGCAACTCCAATGGAGGGGGACGGGGTTGTCCGTCAAGTTCACCGAACAGAGTTGCGTCCAGTACCACAGGGGGTTGTTATGTCAGGGGAAGATGTTCTGGTAATGTCTCCTGAGTCTGGGTTGCCCACAGGGGCAACAGAAATGGAATCGGATGAGGACTCTGTGATTTTACGGGGACAGGGCTGGTGGGAGGGGTCGCAATAGAGCATCCACAAGTAGGCCTCGTATAATGGAGGAGGTTATGTCCCCCCCGAGGTGTAGAGACCAGTTAAACGTTCGGTGAGGTCCACCACTGGTCATCATACCAACCCTTATAAGTTACCACGGTCAGTGAATGATCGTTCGGTTGGGGAGGAAGACCAGTGGTTTGGGGATAGAATTCTTAGCTGTGATCGTTGGGTCATCAATTTCATTTTGGGGGATGGATTGTAGCCAGGCAATTATAGGCAGGTATAGGAACTGCAGTTCGGACTGGAGGCATAGCCGGGGCGAGATGGCTGTGCATGTTCCGATGGTAGGGCATATTGGCAAAGGAGCAGGCACGGGAAAGACAGGCAGGGTCCTGATAGATTTGGTGGAGCATCGGCGGGCATATTGAATTTGCAGTGTAGCAGCCTTTCTGTTTGCTTGTTTCAGGGGTGAACAATCTTATCCGCAAAGGGCCGGTGTGTATGCAGGTTTTCGCTGCAACTCCCTAATTAGATTTCTAATTAGAGGACTGATTAGCTGAAGAGTCCTCATACCTGGTTTTGAAGAGCTGACCTAAAGGTTACCCCAAAAACCTGTTTTTTTTTTGTTTGAATGGGGCAGTGAGTCATGGGGTAAACTACTGTTCTTTAGGGGTTTTCAAGGTGGAATTACGGGTCGATAATTTTAAGGATCAGGTTGTAAACCTCCCTGGTGTTGCTTTAATATGTTTTATCTGAGGTTGTATCGTGTATTATCAAGCCAGCCGGCTTAGTGGCCTCGGGAGCGGGGTTTAGTGGGAGCAGCTGGCTAGTTTTATTTTCTTTTTTGTTTGTGTCTTTTTCTTTGTTGTATGTATATTTTGGGTTCATTATTAGGCAGGCTGGGCCTTTTGGCACCTGTAGTCTGGGTGCTGGATTGCCCATAGGGGTCTTTTTTATTGCTGTGATTTGCTGTGTCATTCACTAGTGTGATTTGTGCTGGATGTGTTTTTAAGGTTGTGCTGTGGCGTGTACCTGAGCAAACTTTGGGCAACCTGTTCTCTTGTTGGCTTTATTGACAAAGGGTGGATTAGTCTAATTACGGCCTGCTACAAATAGCTGCATATAACGTATAAAAAAAATCACCTTATGGGTGCTCCGTAGGGTAGCAAGATCTTGAGTTTTTTTACAGTACTCGGGTACGTTTTAAAATTTTCGACCAATCAGCAAACATTATTCTGACAGCATAGCTGGGAAACCAATGAAAAGTGAGTGCAACGTTCTAGAACTTGACTTCGGGTTGACGCTCCCTATAAAAGAGCTGGGTACTGCTTCAAGGCGTTCAGTTGGCGCTACCTCCTGATAGAGTAGCACTGTACGGCTCTTGTTCCGTAAAACAACATCAAAAGGATGAAAAAAAAAACAATTTTTAAAGAAGACGAAAAAAACATCGTCTAAAAAAATAAGCCAAAAAAATAATATCCGAAGAAGGAAAAACATGCAAAGTAAAAAAAACAAACAAAAATAAAAAACAATATCCAAAGAAGAAGGAAAAAAACATCCAAAGGGAGAAAACAAGAACTGAAGGGCAAACGAGGTAGGAGGAAATACAAATTTCGTTTCAGCACCGTTGGAGTGCCAAGCCGTGAAAAGCATTTGGCCAGAAGACAAGGTAAGTGTTGTAGCTGTTATTTTAAAACAGCGCTTTTCAAAATGCTGCTTTATAATCGTTTGAGATCGTTAGCCAGTGTGACAGCTGAAGGCTTTTTGAGTTTACCAACATAAAGTTTTATTTCTGTATTAGGACATTGTCAGGAACAATGATGTGTTCATCGCTATGATGTGGTCAAAAAGCGATGCATTGAATCTTAGAAACATTTGTGATTTTTCAAACAATGCTTTTCCTTTTATTTAATCAGTAAAATTTCCATCGGTTTTATATAGTGCCCCTTGAAATATGTCTTTAGCTCATTTTCCGGGCATTTTACTAGAATGCATCCTGAGAAATACACAAGCTCTGCTGCATTTCCGTGCCTCGATGTTTAGTGCCGAGTATAATTGTTGCAGTTGCCTTTTATATATTCCATGAGACCTGTTGGTACCAAGAGAAGTGTGAGACTGTCAGGGTGAATTTATCATACAATCGCACGCATAAATACCTGAGGGTTGCCAGTCCTTTTGCGTTGTTACAGGAGGACTAGAGCTGACGAGTGTGTTTCTACACACTATCAAGGGCATTGTAGTACAGTTTTCTCGGGTGGGAGAATGCTGCCGATCTCCTATTTGACAATACAGCCCTTGATATATTAGAATATTACAGAACTAGAAGCCTTTTGCAAGGAAGAATGTGAGAAAATCCCAAGTACAAGAACTGAAAGCCTTTCAGCTGGCTATAAGAAGCGCTTGTAAGCTGTGATATCTGGCAGAGGAGGTGTTACTAAGTACTGATTACGTAGGGTGCCCAAACTTTTGCAGAGTGCCATAATAATGTTTTTATTTTGTAATTTTGTTCAATTTATGGCATAAAAAGTAACTATTCATCAATGTTTGCTGAAAATATTGTGTATTTTCCCCCCAGTTCCTAAAGAGACTGTATTAACTGATATTGTTGCTTTTGTAATTGAAAAGATGTTATTTGTCAAGGGGTGCCAAACCTTTGCATAAGACTGTACACAGTGTGTGTATGTGTTTATGTGAGTGTGTGTCTGTGTGTGTCTTTATATATATATATGTGTGTGTGTGTGTATATATTTCTGTATATGCATGTGTATATATATATTTATATATAGTTCACACACATTCAAACTTATTTGAATACACATTCAAAATAATTTTTATTATTATTATTTTCGTTTTTTTTTTTTTTTGTGTTTTAAAATGTTTTATTTTTGCAATGGAAATAAAAATAAAGCAGTCCTCCGTAGAGGAGGGGTGGTGGAGGGAATATATATATATATATACATATATATAAAATAATTGTCACACAACCTGGGTGACATGCCTTGCCTGCTCACCCAGTTTTAGTGCACCTTAGTTATTCATAATGACCATCTAGTCTCGATACACCCATGAATATATATGTATATATATATATATATATATATATATAGTTTTTCTGTTTTTTTTTGCAATAGACAATAAAAATAACGCAGTTCTCCGTAAAGGAGGGATGGTGGATGGAATATATATATACATATATATATATAAAATAATTGTCACACAACCTGGGTGACATGCCTTGCCTGCTCACCCAATTTTAGTGCACCTTAGTTATCCATACTGACCATCTAGTCTCGACACACCCATATATATATATATATATATATGTATATATATATATAGATATTTTTTCTTTTTCTTGTGTTTTTTTTTTCGCAATGGATATTAATAATAAAGCAGTCCTCCGTAAAGGAGGGGTGGTGGAGGGAATATATATATACATTTATATAAAATAATTGTCACACAACTGGGGTGACATGCCTTGCCTGCTCACCCAATTTTAGTGCACCTTAGTTATCCATAATGACCATCTAGTCTCGATACACCCATAAATATATATGTATATATATATATATATATATATATAGTTTTTTTTTTTTTTTTGCAATAGACAATAAAAATAACGCAGTTCTCCATAAAGGAGGGATGGTGGATGGAATATATATATACATATATATAAAATAATTGTCACACAACCTGGGTGACATGCCTTGCCTGCTCACCCAATTTTAGTGCACCTTAGTTATCCATACTGACCATCTAGTCTCGACACACCCATATATATATATATATATATATATATATATATATATATATATATATATATATATATATGTATATATATAGATATTTTTTCTTTTTCTTGTGTTTTTTTTTCGCAATGGATATTAATAATAAAGCAGTCCTCCGTAAAGGAGGGGTGGTGGAGGGAATATATATATACATTTATATAAAATAATTGTCACACAACCTGGGTGACATGCCTTGCCTGCTCACCCAATTTTAGTGCAACTTAGTTATCCATAATGACCAACTAGTCTCGATACACCCATAAATATATATGTGTGTATATATATATATAGTTTTTTTGTGTTATTTTTTTGCAATAGACAATAAAAATAACGCAGTTCTCCATAAAGGAGGGATGGTGGATGGAATATATATATACATATATATAAAATAATTAATGTCACACAACCTGGGTGACATGCCTTGCCTGCTCACCCAATTTGAATGCACCTTAGTTATCCATAATGACCATCTAGTCTCGATACACCCATAAATATATATGTATATATATAGTTTTTTTTTTTTGCAATAGACAATAAAAATAACGCAGTTCTCCATAAAAGAGGGATGGTGGATGGAATATATATATACATATATATAAAATAATTGTCACACAACCTGGGTGACATGCCTTGCCTGCTCACCCAATTTTAGTGCACCTTAGTTATCCATAATGACCATCTAGTCTCGATACACCCATATATATATATATATATATATATATATATATATATATATATATATATATATATATATATATATATATATATATATATATATATATATATATATATATATAGTTTTTTTTTCTTCGTAATGGACAATAAAAATAACGCAGTTCTCCGTAAAGGAGGGATGGTGGATGGAATATATATATACATATATATAAAATAATTGTCACACAACCTGGGTGACATGCCTTGCCTGCTCACCCAATTTTAGTGCACCTTAGTTATCCATACTGACCATCTAGTCTCGACACACCCATATACACACCCGAAGCTCTGATCTCAGATCAGTTCCATGCCTCCAGAATCTAATGTTACCCTCAAGGAAGAAGGGAAGCTATGATGAGTAAAAAAAAGGTTATTAGAGTGTCCTGTCAGCGTTGGGCTTCTTCGGCCTCCGCCATTGATTTTTCGGTTTCAGGATGGAAAGTACAAGGTGGCTCTGTGTTGATGAATAATCCAGGAAAAAAATGCCACAAAGGCATGGAGTCACACCAGTGGAGTCTTATCCTTGCAATAAAGACCCCTGTATGACCTTTGCTGAATATTTCCAGTTTAGTGGAGCTGATCTGTGAGTAATGCAGTTATGCAGCAGTTTCTGATGGTTTCCGGTTTTGCAGGTGGTGTCCTTTTCAGCTTGGAGGAGGGAGCCTCCTTCTGGAACCAGATGTTGACCTGGAGAATCGTGAGTGACGTTTCCGATTAGCATACCTGATCTCCTTGCCCCGCCACGGGGCTCTGGTGAAATGTAACTATTCAGTGACCCGTATCTTTCAGTTCTTCGCTTCCATGATCTCGACCTTCACCTTGAACTTCTTCATGAGTATCTACCACAACAAGCCGGGAGATTTTAGTAACCCAGGTCTCATCAACTTTGGACGCTTTGACAACGATGTAAGTTTCCCATTTCTGTCGGTGTTGTGATGTAGATTGTCCTTTTTAAAAGTCTGTAGATGGAATCTTGAAAATCAAAATATTGGGCATCGGTAATTGATCTGGTTGTCTTGGCCAATGGTATGCTGTCCGCAAGTCAAGTAGCTCTTGGGAGATGTCGGCCGTTACCCTCTGACATTGGTTTCCTGCCTCCCGTTAGTCAGTGGGGAAAATGTGATGTTTATGGATGTCTGGACAACTTAGAGTGGAGAGCATTTTATAATCATTACCTCGTTTGGGAAAGGCGAAAGAAGACGGTATAATTTTGACCAAAATCCAGAATGAGACCAAGTTCACACTGTTCCCGAACATGTTTTGGTCTTTCCTGTCCGTGCCTTTCAAGAAGGGGCTGATCTGTGAACTTTATGGGGAAACAAGGGTGAGAGAGAAAAGGATGAGCTGTTATTTCCAGAAAGGGCTCGACTCGGTACCCTGTCACATGAGCAGTGATGTATTTTTACCTGCCTTCTGGTCACATGGGTTGGAAAGGAAACCATGAAACGTTTGTTGGGGGACTTGGACACAGCCCCCACCCCGCAGCGCATGACTTTCCTGGGAGGCCCCCTGGGCTGGAAATATAGTCATCACCTCGGTGGACATGAGTACCGCGCTGTTTTAGTTGGGCCTCCTGGTTTAGGTAGGCATGTTAGCCATGGTTGTGGATGTTTCTCGTTACAAGAGAGGCACCTGTAGCAGTTTACATGGTATGCAGATACGGTTGTTTATTTTATTTTTTTTAAACGCAGCAGAATTTTTCCCGCCTTCGGTGCCTGAAGTTTTTGGGAAACGTTTGCCCCGGATGCCCACTGTATGCTTCCTGTAGGATCACAACACGTTCACCATTTTTTTAAAAATTATACACTACTGTGCAAAAGTCTTAGGCAGGCAAAGAAAATGATATTTAGATTATCCTCGTGTTGGTGTAAAACTATGATATTATGCCTGTGAAAGTGTGTCAACTTCGCCATTTCAGAACCTCTGCTAAAATCATCCTAGTATTTGCAGCGACCGTCCAATGCAGCCATGTGTTTTTTTTGACTTGGCCACCAGCACACCTCATACAGCTAGTCAGTCTCTCACTGACTTTTTAAGCCAGTATATTTAACTTTTTTTTAATTCAGCTGTTGGTGAAATTTAACAAAATCATGGAACGGCTGAGGTGCCCCTGAGGAGAAGTTTGGGAACTGAAGCGGTGTTCATCTAGCCATCCAACTAGATATCAGTAACTTTTTAGAAAATAGAAGAAATTACTGTGATGTTGTCATTTGCATGTTTGACTGGAGGATTCTGGGTATTGATTTTTTTTCTTTTTTTTTACCCCCCCCCCCTCAGAGCACGGAGTACTACCTGTATGAGATTCCTCTGTTTATCGTCATGGGAGCCTTCGGTGAGAGAGAGAGAGAGAGAGGGAGCGTCTTATTGTTGAAACCCAAACCTTGCTCTTTTACATCTTAACGGACTGGTTCTGTTTCTGGTTTTCTCATGCCGGGCCCATGTCTCTTTCCCCCCCGCAGGTGGATTGCTGGGAGCACTGTTCAACGTCCTGAACTACTGGCTCACCATCCTCAGGATCAGGTGTGCCTGTGTGCGTGTGCCTGTGTGCGTGTGTGTGCCTGTGTGTGTGTGTGTGTGCGTACTTCTGTGCGCATGTGTGCCTGTGTGTGTGTGTGTGTGTGTGCGTACCTCTGCCTGTGTGTGTGCACGTAAGTGAGGCCTGTTTGGTTTTTACTGTGTCACGCCTGTCTGAAACTTAGGCATCTTAACACTTGAAATTAAATAATTAAATAAATATATCCCGAGACTGTGGGGCTGACCTTGAAACTGCCCCACACTGGTTTGATGCAAATGAAAGTTGTCCCACAACAAAATCATTAGCTGAGCCACCATGCCCCCCCCCCCCATCCCCAGGTATATCCACCGGCCCTGCCTGCAGGTGATCGAGGCCATACTGGTTGCTGCCGTGACGGCCACTGTGTTCTTCACTATGATCTACTTCTCCAACGACTGCCAGCCCCTGGGGGAGGATCAGCTGGAGGAATACCCCTTGCAGGTAAGGCAGCTGGAGGTGGGCTCTCTGTGATTTCATTGGCTGAACAGCTGAGAGGGTGTGTATCCTGTCCTCAGGCCTGAACCTCCACTTATCCCTCTCACAGCTGTTCTGTGCTGATGGCGAGTACAATTCCATGGCCACGATCGTCTTCAACACCCCGGAGAGGAGTGTCCGCAGCCTGTTCCACAGCCCCGCAGGTCCGTGGAGTTTCCAGCACGTGTTTCAGGGCAGGATGGGTCGTGACCTGAAGCCGGATTGGTCGCCCCTGTTGTGCCCTTCTTCTGGAAGAGATTATAATTACAGTCCGTTGTCCATCTTTAGAATGAACACCTGTGTTTGATATTGGTGACAGGCTGGCTAGGTCCGGGGCAGCTGTTTGAACAGTCAGACTCGTCTGCCACCTCTGTCGTGTCGTAGGTTTGTTTACGGGCCGCTTCTGGCTGATTGTTTTCCCAGACAGACAGCTAAACCCATACACACAATCCTCCTCAATTATTCAAGGCTTCCCTCATTTGGGATGGGGGGACTGTCACCCTGCCTGGGGAGAACAGGAGCGCTTCTCAAGTGCCCTGACGAATGCCACCGTAGGCAAGTTCGAACGGCACTAAACTGTGTTCATCCATGCCCTCTAGTGGATGAAAGACATACCAAAGTAACATGGCTTGGTCTTGATCGGCTCCAAATTGCACTTTACACCAGGTAGAAAAATGGAAATGATCATATGAAAAATGCCATTCATCATGAAATAATTTCTGTACACCTGTATCCTCATTACAAGGGTGAATCAAGTAAAACTAGCTGGTTTCGCTAGATTAGCGTTCTTGGGGATCAACTACATGATCAACATTTTAGCAAAAACGTGGGAAACACTGACTTAGGTGATGAATTCCACCACCACCACCCCCCCCCCCCCCCCCCGGCAGGTTCCTACAATCCCGTGACCCTGGGAATCTTCACCATCACCTACTTCTTCCTGGCCTGCTGGACATACGGCCTGACTGTGTCCGCCGGGGTCTTCATCCCCTCGCTGCTCATCGGCGCCGCCTGGGGGCGGCTCTTTGGCATTTTGCTGGCCTCCATTACGCCGCACAATTCCATACAGGTACATCAGGACGGGTCGCCGTTCCTGGGGAAGCGCCGTATAGCCGGTGAGGCGGCGTGGTCCGCTGGCGGAGGAGGGGCCGTCACGATAGCAGAACTCTTCCCTCAGCAGAGAGAAACCTCACAGTGGCGACGTTTTCCACTGACCTTGATTTTTTTGCACATTTTGAAGAAGCAAAACTGAAAATCCGTTAATGGGTACGATTATATTTCAGGAGGACAAGCCCTCAAACGCTTTCAGTTTGATTGAAGTGGTTTTTGTGGCGATTCGCAAAACTGAAATGGAAGCCGATTTTGCGAACTTGTTGCTGTGTAGGACACGATGACTTGGTTCTAGAGCTCGTATCTCATGAAAAGCTCAATCCATGTTGAGGCACGGAATCATAAATTGCAGGTGTTGTTTCCATGATGTTACTTAATGGAAACACCCTTTATGCAATTTCACTTTGTCAACAAATTTGCTTGTTTGTGCAGAACTTTAATGGAAACGCTGCAGGTTTTGATATATTAAGGAAATTGAACGGGGTCTTTAGAAGTCAGAGGGCCTCCTTCAACACCCGCTTTAGATTGATTTCCTCTTTGTTGTCCAATCAGATTTACTCTTTAAGCAGTCACGTGACTCTTTGAAGGTGCCCTATTGGTTAGTGCTGTATCGATTTCCTGGGCCGCCCAGCGTCATGTCGGCATAGATGTAGTTTAACATAATGTTTGTTGGAAGTAAAGCCCCCTCGAAGTTTTTGAATGAGCATGTTTTATGATTTGTGGCGTTTCGTTTGACAGACCTTGGCCGACCCTGGGAAGTACGCTCTGATTGGAGCCGCCGCCCAGCTTGGTGAGTGTCCGTCCGCGGTCAGCCTGCTTTTCAGAGCTCGTCTAGAGGTGCATGGAGGCACATGAGGCTTCGGGTTTGCGTCTGTTTACGAAGGTCTTTGCCAGGTGGGATCGTGAGGATGACCCTCAGCCTGACTGTCATCATGGTGGAAGCCACCGGAAATGTCACCTACGGCCTACCCATAATGCTGGTTCTGATGACGGCGAAGATCGTGGGCGATTATTTCGTGGAGGTCAGTGTTGACGTTTCGGGTTGGAGCGGGTTGGTCCATTTGGCATTATGTGTGAGCCTGTCAGTGAGTGATGAGCTCATCGCCTTTCAGACCGTGCAGAACTTGGAATCGGGCCAGTCGTGTTTCGTTAACTGCTCCGGTCTCATGTTTGCTTTTGGTGTGGGTGGTGCAGCTAGCCACCAGTCTGACGCCATCTTTTTTTCATCTGTCCTTCCAGTGACTGATTTTGAGAACCCTTCCGTTGTTTTTGCACAGCTGTCTAACTTAAGGTGGCACATCATGCTGTGACAGCTCGTTTCGCTTCTCTGTTCCTCAATGTGCCAGCAAATCTGCTTAGAGGAAGTAAAACTTCAAGGGGTGGCAGCTTGTGAATGTTGTGCAGATGTGATCCTAAGCTCTTCTGAGTGACTCGAATTTTCCCACAGGGGCTATACGACATCCACATCAAGCTGCAGAGTGTGCCCTTCCTGCACTGGGATGCCCCAGCCACCTCCCACTCCCTGACTGCCAGGTATATTGCCCCCTACAGGATTTTCCCTGCTAATGCTTCAATGAGCCCAGTACACGCCTTTAGCAAGACATTGGTGCTTCATTCTCACTGTATATTCAGGTTTGGTGTGTCTGTCCATTCAGGGAGGTTATGAGCTCTCCAGTAACCTGCTTCAACCTGGTGGAGAAAGTGGGCACTATTGTGGATGTGCTCAGCAACACCTCGACCAATCACAACGGGTTCCCTGTAGTCTCCGGGTTGAGTGATGGCTGTGAGGTATGTCCCTCCCACTAGGGGTGATTTTGTTTTCCTGGAGATTTGTCACATGATGTACTTTGGGGCTTTGCTAATCTGAATTTTGTGCTCTTAGCCAGGGAAAATCTGTGGCTTAATCCTGCGTTCCCAGCTTATCGTGCTCCTGAAACACAAGGTGAGTGTGACCTAAGGTTCCTGCAGAGGTCAGCTGAATAAGGAGCATGTCTGTCCACACTAACACCTATCAGGGTGCTTGGTGTATATGCATGCCTGTGAATGACAGTGCGATTGACCAATGAGGGGTCTGTTTACTGCGTACACGGTTGCGAATGTCAGTGCAGCAAGCCAATGAGAAGTGTGCTCATCCACGTTGTGACCGGTGTACTCTTTTCAACCAGGTGTTTGTGGAACGGGCTCGTTCTCGTCTCAATCTGCGCAAACTGCAGCTGAAGGACTTCCGGGATGCCTACCCTCGCTTCCCTCCGATCCAGTCCATCCATGTGTCCCAAGACGAGAGGGAGTGCATGATGGACCTGACGGAGTTCATGAATCCCACCCCCTACACTGTCACGCAGGTACTAGTCTCAGTCTCAGCCTTGGTCTTGGTCCTTGAGAACCAGAGACACATTTGACTAAACAGTCATGTTCTGCGACTGTGTTCTTCTGCCTCTTTTTCAGGAGACGTCGCTTCCTCGTGTCTTCAAGCTGTTCAGGGCCCTTGGTCTGCGGCACCTCATTGTGGTGGACAGTGACAACCAGGTGCGTCTGCCTTGCGAGGTCCTCAGGCCTTCGTCATCTCCAGCACATATCTCCATTCTCATTGTAAAATTCGAAAATTACTGCATCGGTTTTCAGCCAGTGGCCGTTGGGCATCCATCTAGATCAAGGTTATCACCCTGGTTTCCTGTGCTACTCCCACCCCTCCCTCATAACATAACCAGCTATCTATGCCCTGTTCTACGTACCAATCATGTTCCCGGTGCCCAGGTGGTGGGACTGGTGACGCGGAAGGACCTGGCCCGTTACCACCTGGGCAAAGACGGCCTGGAGGAGCTGCAGCTGGCACAGACGTGATGCGTGGAAGGCGACTGCCGCGCTGCTCACCAGGCCAACCCCCCCTGCCCCCAGTCAGCCCCCGCCAGAACCCGCACCGGTCGTGCATTTCAGCAAAGTCCGGAACCCGGGATGCCAATGACTGACTTTCTGGTTTCGTTCACCGAGGGTTGGTTGTGATGGGGGAGGGGATCGATTCCATGTGTGTTTTGCGACTTTTTGTTGCCCCCTCCCAGTTTGCACATAAAATAATTTATCCGTTATGTTTTTAAAGCACTTCAGAGAGAGAGTGAGTGTGTGTGTGTGTGTGTGTGTGTGTGTGTGTGTGTGTGTGTGTGTGTGGTTCTACACACACTTGGGTG